>NW_004443951.1:24468796-24481220 GCF_000243295.1 Trichechus manatus latirostris | reverse complement strand
GGCGCGGGCAGGAGCTAGCCCCACCCCTCCCCGCCGCCCGCGCCCCGCCTCCCTGCCCTCCGGAAGGCGCAGGAGGCCGACGCCGCCGAGAAGCAGGGCCAGCGGCGGGTTAGGGACGTCAAGATTTCCGTTTAGGGAGTCAAGGGTCACGCCACAAGGACGCTTGCCATCCTCGCCCTCCCCCTCAAATGTCCCCCAGTGACATGGTGGATTGGCTTACTCCCGCCACGACCAATTCACTGTCTGGGGGCTTTAGAAGTAATAATAACAACAACGCCTTAGAGGCAATAATAATAAAAACAGCGGCTACCAGTAACTGAGTGCTTAATACGTGTCAAGCCGTACAGGAACGCACTCTCTCACTGTTTACAATAACCATGTAAGTCATTATCCTCCCCATTGGGAACTGAGAATGAGAGGTGAATTAATGACCAAAGTGACCCAATTATACTTCCATAAACAAGGATAATCCCTACTCTTAAGGCTGATTGTGAAGGGTAACTGAGGAAATATATACAAATTGCCTGCAGAGCCTGGCACACAGTAGGAGCCCAATAAATGTTAGCCCTCTTCCTAAACCACATTGGTTTAAGCTGAATTGACATGGCGGTGCACATTCATTCCGTAAATATGCTAGAAGCCACGGGGGATACAAAAGATGTACAATGTGATACACAATTCTCACCCCCCAGGAGCTTTGTGTGTGTGGCGAGGCGGGAGGGGAGAGGGGCTGCTGAACAGATGACAAATTTTTCTCTCTAGCGTTGATCTCTCTATTCCCAACATGTCCCCACTTCTTGCCTTTCTTAGCATTCTCTGTGTCCCTCCCTCTGCCCACCTCCTCTCTCCATTTCCGCCTCAGGCCTCATCCCTTTACCTTTGTTTCCATATTTTACATTTTATATTCCCTTTCTTTCCCCTCTACCCCTATATTTCAAATTCTCAAATCTCTTTTTCATTAATATTCACATTCCCTCCCCACCTCTGCCTTTGCGATTCTTATACTTAAATTTTGTTTTATAAAGTAAGGCAACATGCCATTGAACACCTGACCTCCCTGTACTCCCCAAACATGCGCACCACATCTTCCTGCTTTTACTTACACTAGTCCTTCCTGGATGTGCTTTCCCCCACTCTCCATGCCCAGGTCCTTCAAGGTCTAAATTCTAAGAACAGCAGTTGGCAAACTTTTCTGTAAAGGACCACATAGTAAATATTTTAGACTTTGTAGGCCATCTGGTCTCTCTTGCCGGGTAGCATGAAAGCAACCACAGACAATAAGTACACAATAAATGTGGCTGTGTTTCAATAAAACTTTATTTATGGACTCTGAAATTTGAATTTCACACACTTTTTACATATCATGAAATATTCTTTTGATTTTCTAAAAATCATTAAAAATGTAAAAACCATTATTAGCTTGTGGGCTGTAAAAAACTGGTGATGTAACGGATTTGGCCCTGGTGCTGTAGTTTGCCAACCCTTGCTCTAGAACAATGCCACTTCACCCTGAAACCTATCCTGATAATCTCTTGCTGGCATTAACACTTCCCTCTTCATAACGTTTAAAGCACTTACCTATAATCCCTCTATGGCATTTATCATGTTTTAGTTTTTATTGTAATTTTTTCTGTGCATTTCTTATCTTTCCCAGCAGACCTTAAGCTCCTTGGAGGTAGGATACAGATCTTTTTCTCTATGTATTACTTCCCATTCCACAGTGCTTTGCATGGAGCAGGCATTCAAGCATACAGAGAATAGATAAATATTTAAGTCTTGGATGGCTGACAATTGTTTCAACTGTGCAAAGCATATTCCTCTCATGAGATGGTACCTCAAGAGCAGATGCTTGTTATGTGTATATCATCTTCATTAGATTTCACAGAGATTTTTGAGAGCTTTATGAACAAGATGGAGAAAGGTAGGTAAATGTCAGTTCATTTACGTGTTGTTGGATAACAAATACTTGAACATGTTCAAGAATGCTGATCAACACCAACCTTGAGGCAGGGCATGTGTCCTTAGGTCCTATTCAATATTTCTTTCAGCAAATTCGTTAAAGACAAACATGCTATATAATTTATGGATGGCAAAGTTAAGCAGAGGAGTTAGTATAATGAATAACAGAATTCAGATATAAAAGATTCCTGCTCCACCACTTATTTTCTCTGTGCCTCAGTTTTCTCATCTTTAAAATGGAATGATAAAAGTTCCTACCTCAGAGGGCTATTGTCAGGATTCAATGAGTAAATACATGTTAAGTTCAGTAGAGAGGAATCAATAATTGGTAGCCATTAACTATTACTATTTTCTTGGTAGGCTGGAACTATGTGCCAAATTCAGAAGATGGTATTTAACAGATATAATTATATTTTGTTTCAAAATATAAATTGTGCAAGTTTGAGACTGAGGAGACCTGGCATGATAGCAGTTCATTTAAAAAGAACCTCATTTTAAAAAGCGCTCTGGAATTCAGATGAACACAGTGCTGTATGAATCAACAGTATCACTGCCATTGGGTCAGAGGAGTTAATGTGGGGTCATAGGTGCAGAGTGCTGATGAAGGAAGGTAAGGGAGGTACTACGCTAGCGGCCAGACTCATGGGACTGCTGTCTGACAGCTGTGTAATTTGGAGCCCCTTTGAGCTTTAGTTTCCTCTTCTATATAATGAAGATAATAATACTTATCTCTCAGGGTTATCACAAGTGAGTAAAGGGCTTAGAACAATGCCTGGCACATAGTTGGTATTCAGCAAATGTCAGTGTCCTCCCTACCATATCATACGGATGTAGAAAACAGTCTTGTTCCTTAAAGGGCTTACAAAGCTAGGCCCAGGTGCCAATCTATGGTGACTAGTGGATTTTTATATTTGGAATTGACGTGCTTAATTTTGAGGATCATACTTTAAGAGGATTAATAAAACGGAATGTGGGCAGACAAGAATGACCAGATTGGTGGGAAGGGGAGGTCTTGACATGTCATAGGTTAAAAGTGAAAAAGTCTCAGATATTTAGCCTGGACATTTTCTTTTTCTTTTAACGGGAAGGAGGGGGAAGAGACATGATAACTGTCTACAAATACTAGTAAGCTGTAATATATGAGATGGACTCTGATATAATTCACAGGACAGCATCACAACCAATGGGTAGGTGGAAGTTACAGGACAGCGTATTTTGACTGAATGTTAAGAGCAACTTTCTGTTAGAGTAATTCTACAATGTATCATTTTAAGTATGCACAGAGAGAACAGATAGCCTCCTTCTCAGCTTCTAATTTTTCTAGTGTCCTTTCTCTATATTCTTTTGCTTTCCTTTCCCTTGATCCCATCTCCCCTTCCTTATATGATCTTTATAACATCCCCCCCCACCTTGTCCAAAAGTATTTTTTCTTCTTGTTTCTCCTTCTTCAATTTCCAAACTCTTTTTATCTTGGCTCTCCCTACTCCCTCTCCCAGCACACTTAGCCCAGTGGCTAGAACTGCTTCCCTGAGTTGTACGCGGCTCATGACAAAGAATGCCACTGAGTTCTGGGCCAAGATGGCTGTGCACACTGGCAGAGGGAGAAGGAAAGCAAATTGATCCCTGCAGCAGGTGCAGGTACTACTGTGACTCTCCCATCAGGGTAGAGGGGGCCAGCAGAGTGTCCTGACACCCAATTCCTAAAAAAACCCACTTATCACTGGGCACTCACAGACGATGGTGATCCCAGTTCCTTCCAAGAAGCTTCCATGAGCTGAAGGCATCCTGAATCCCCTTCTAGTTCCCCCTACGCACTTTCTCGATCTATGAGCTACGGCAGCCATCTTGCCAAATTTCAATTTCAAGAACACCTTCTCATACTAAATGAAGCAGAGAACTAAGACAACTGGATAACTGCCTCAGCTCTCAACTCTGCGTGTGTATATTCAGCATCGGATACATCTGACAGCAACCACACGCAGGCCTCGGAGTCTGGCTCTAGAACTTTCAACTCTCTCTACCCTTTTACCTTTGTTTCTAGGTCCGTCCCCCCTCCCCTTTTTAATCACTGGCTCATCTTCTCATTTCCCCTATCCAGCCTCCTTGTTGCCTCTTTGGGCCTGTGATAGTTTACTCTCCCATTCTAGATGCCCAAGTGAAACGTGCCAAGGCATGGCAAGGCAGGCCAACTCTCTCCCCTCACCTGAGGGCCCCACTACACTTCATACCGTGAGCTGGGGAATGCTGGATGTTGGGGCTCTTGGGTACAGACAGGCCACCAGGTATGGCAGTGATGATGGCTTGCTGATGTGGTGATGGGCCAGACCGAGTCTCAGGCACATTCTTCTCCCCAGGCACCACCTCCTTCCAGTCATCTGGGGTACACTGCTGGGGCTGTTGAGGGATAGTACAGAGAGATGAGTCTTCTCATGAATTGCCTTTACATTCTTGGGCATTCCCCTGTTTCTGTGGAGCTTGGGTGACAGATAAAGACTTTTTCAGTTAGCCTAAACTTAGGGAGAGCCCCTTTTCTTTCTTGGAATACCCAGTGAGGACCTCAACACTCAGCCTACCCAGAAACACATCCAAATGGGGGCTGTGGAATCATCTGAACTGTGCTCTGCCCCCCTTGTTCCCTGGACATTGAGACCAGCTTACTCACCACTGGTGAAGCAGGTTGTAGTTGTAAGATGACAGCTGATGTGTGCTGGAACCTGCGTTGAGGGACATGGGACAAGCCCCCAGGATGTCCATTATGAGACCCAGCATCTGGCGTGGGAGGATGACATTGGTGACTGCTGCCAGATTTGTGCAGATTGGCAGTGGGGCACTGGAGTGGCAGGGTGGGTGTAACTGGGCCTAGTGGCATGGCATGGGTTTCTGAGCTGGGCTGTAGGGCCAAGCTTGGAGGGACCAAGGCGAGCTGGGGTTGGGATGGGGGTTGGAGCACAGGCCGTGATTGCTGGGTCTGCTGCTGCTGTGGTTGTTGCTGCTGTTGCTGGATCACAAACTGGGGCTGCAGGTGCTTTGATGGTGGCTGTGAGAGGAGCTGGTGTGGCTGTAGTTGAGCATAGGCTGAAGGGGGAAAGACTCAGGTTAAGTAGTGTGGCTTGACCTCATGTTCTGCTACATTCCTTACCACCACCTTCCCCTAACCGTGCCCCTTCCCACACCCAAAGAAAGAAGGTCTCCCAGACTCAATGTCTCTTGCTTTCATCTTTCACCTAGAGCCTGGCCATTACCATGGCTCTATTCTCTCTCTCTTTATTCTTGCTTTCTTCCTATGCTGAAACATTGGGCTTCTTGGGCAGCCCCTCAAAACTCATCTCCTCTGTGAAGCCATCTTTAACCATCTAGTTGTTCAGAGAAACACTAGGTTCTACAATGTGCATGTTCTCTCCCCTCATGCCTTTCACTCGCTGTTCTCCATTCCTGCAATACCTGCTGCCTGCCCCCCAACTGCCCAAGCCCAGCCTCGCACAGCTAGCTGTTATTCATCCTTCCAGCTTCACTCAGGCTAGACCTCCTCCAGGAAGAGCTAGTTTTACACAGTGGTCCTCAGACTGTGACATGAAGCTGACTAGGCCTGGACTACCAGCTCCTTTTCTTAAATACTGTGGGACCTTGGGCTAGCTACCTAACCTCTCTAGGCCTCAGCTTCCTCATCTAAAAATTGGAAATCATAGTAGTTCCTACCCAGAAAGTTGCTGTCAGGATGAAATAATAAAAAGTTGTGAATATAAAATTAGAGAATTTAACATGATGAATTAGATAGGAAACTTAGGGGGCAGTGAGTTTATGTTAATGGGGAGAAACAACTTGAAAAAGGAGGTTAAGAATAGTTGTACAACTTGAAGAATGTAATCAATGTCACTGAATCGTACATGTAGAAACTGTTGAATTGGTGTATGTACTGCTATGTATATTCTCAACAACAAAACAAAATAAAGAAAGAAAATGACATGATGGGCATAGCACAGTGCCTGCCACACTGTCATGCTCTATCACTTCTAGCTATAATTAAAATTATTATTTCAGTCTTGGTTTAGGTTCTTAAAATATCCTGGGCTTACCTGTATCATGATAATGTTTACTATGGTGTGTTTTGTTTCTTATCTAACATCCTTTTCAGATCAGGAACCCCTTGCAGTCAGAACTAGCTTGTATTTCTTTATCCAGAACTTAGCATAATACCTGACATTAGGTGGGTGCGAAGGAAATAAACGAATTATCTTGATCTGGAATTCATTTGCTGCCAGGTGTTGCTAACTTTTCCTTCTTCCATTTTAACCAGGCTGACCCTCTGAGGTCAGGATTTTTATATTTTTGGTAATCCTTTCAGCCTCTAGGAGCCCTGGTGGCACAGGGGTTAAGAGCTCGGCTGCTAACCAAAAGGTTGGCTGTTTGAATCCACCAGCTGCTCCTTGGAAACTCTATAGGACAGTTCTACTCTGCCCTATAGGGTCACAATGAGTTGGAATCCACTCGACAGCAATGGGTTTTCAGCATCTAGCTTCCTGCCATGTACATGGTAGGGATTCAGAAAATTCAGCGCAGAGATCAGTTGTTCTGATGCAAAGCATGGATGTCCAGTGACATCCAGGCCAGCTTAGAATGAGGGCAGTTCAGTTGAATCTGGCCTGCCTAAAATCGGCCCTCCACAGACCACCATTGGAGAGCCATCAGAGAGAGGCTGTGCCATGCAAATGCAGAGGGACACAGCTAGAAGCTCATGAATGGAGATTTACAATCAAAGGCTCAGAATCAACAAAGACAAAGGCAAATTCTATGTCCCTGAGCTAACGTTTTAAAAGGAGCCTGTGATGCTACAGGTGCAAAATAAACAGATTTCAAACTGAGTTAAGAGAGGTTATCTTCTTCCTTGAATGTTGTCTATTTACGTGGAAGTCTTCAACTATCTCATCACAGCCCAATGCAGAGTTCAGAGCGGAACTGCAATAGGAATGGGAAGGAAAGGACATAAACAAGAGGCATTACAAAAATAAATAAAACGGTTTATCTAGTGACTCTTGTAGTCAGAGAAAGAGGGAATATGGATGACCCCCAAGTTTTTTATGGGATGACAGTGAAAGATGGAATTGGAAAACCTGGACGGGGTTTGGTTTAGGGGGAAGTATGTTGGTGCAGTGGTTACTTAATTGTGCTCATGTGGAACCTGTACATAGACCAAGAGGCAGTCATTTGAATAGAACAAGGGGATACTGCGTGGTATAAAATCAGGAAAGGTGTGTGTCAGGGTTGTATCCTTTCACCATACTTATTCAATCTGTATGTTGAGCAAATAATCTGAGAAGCTGGACTATATGAAGAAGAATGGGGCATCAGGATTGGAAGAAGACTCATTAACAACCTGTGATATGCAGATGACACAACCTTGCTTACAGAAAGTGAAGAGGTCTTGAAGCACTTACTGATGAAGATAAAAGACTAAAGACAACAGCCTTCAGTATGGATTGCACCTCAACATAAAGAAAACAAAAATCCTCACTTCCGGACCAACAAGCAACATCATGATAAACAGAGAAAATATTGAAGGCCCAAAGGATTTTTCATTTTACTTGGATACGCAATCAATGCCCGTGGAAGCAGCAGTCAAGAAATCAAAGGACGTATTGCATTGGGCAAATCTACTGCAAAAGACCTCTTTAAAGTGTTAAAAAAACAAAGATGTCACTTTGAGGACTAAGGTGTGCCTGACCCAAGGCATGGTATTTTCAGTCACCTCATATGCATGTGAAAGCTAGACAATGAAAAAAGGAAGACTGAAGAATCGATACCTTTGAATTATGGTGTTGGCAAAGAATATTGAATATATGATGGACTTCCAGAAGAACAAACAAATCTGTTTTGGAAGAAGTATAGCCATAATACTCCTTAGAAGCAAGGATGGCGAGACTTTGTCTCATGTACTTTGGATGTGTTATTTAGGAGGGACCAGTCCCTAGAGAAGGACATTATGCTTGGTAAAGTATAGGGTCAGGGAAAAAGAGGAAGACCCTCAATGAGATGGATTGACACAGTGTCTGCAACAGTGGGCTCAAGCATAACAACGATTGTGAGGTGGCGCAGGACCGAACAGTGTTTTGTTCTGTTGTATATAAGGTCGCTATGGGTCAGAACTGACTCGATGGCACCTAACAACAACAACATATTGGTGCAGTGGTTAAATGCTCGGCTGCTAACCGAACCCACCAGCTGGGAGAAAGATGTCGTAATCTGCTTCTGTAAAGAGTATAGCCTCGGAAACCCTATGGGGCAGTTCTGCTCTGTCATATCGGGTTGCTATGAGTCGGAATTGACTCTTCGGCAGTGGGTTATGTAGGTTTGAGGTGATGATGGAACTTCTAAGTGGAAATTGCCAGCAGGCATTTGGTGATTAGAGACTATCCCTGAGCCCAACCTCCAGCCTTGTTTTCTAATCCCACATTCAGGTCGAAATTTAGCAATTAGGCAAAGATGTTGCAAATGGAATTTTTAAGAAGATGTTGATAAGGCACCTGAGAGGTACTGCAGATGCCATGCAGTGCCCTGCTATGTTCCAGTGGTCAAACAGATCTGCAAAATGCCGGGCATCATCACTGGAAACTCAACTCAAACTCTCTCTTAACACAAAATCATGAATTCACTGCTGCTGGAACACAGGGTCATTCTAGGGGCTGCCTCTCTGAAGTGAGAGTTGGAGATGGTCTAGGTCTAGGAAGCTAAGAGGATCAATGGCATGTCCCACCACTAGCTGGCTGTGTGGCCTAAGAAAGGTCTTTTTCCTTCTCAGGGATGCCATTTTTTCATCTGTGAAATAAGAAGTTTGGGCTAGATGATCATTCAAGTCCCCTTCAGCTCTACAATTTGATGGGAGTGGCTATGAGAATTGTTTAAAATTCAGGATTTACAAGGTAGAAAAGAGAAGGTTAGAGAGGAAAAAGGTTCTAAATCTATGGGGTATAAAAAGTATAGCTGGGGACAATACACACTTGCTTGCCAAAGATTGGGAATAGGAACTGCTGCCTCCTGCCCTTCTAGGTCCTGTGCTCCCCTCCTCAGCCTACTCTGCTGCTCATTGAAAACCGAAAGCAATTGTTTTAGGACAAATGATGCTAGTATATACCAAGACTGGAAATAAAGCACATGAAGGTTTAGATAAATTCATAGATCAAAGACTCCAAGATATTTTGAGGGGAGTGTACATCCTTACCTTTTGAGGTTAATAAAAAGCACAGACCGGGATTTAACTCCAGCGTTATCCTGGGTCAAAAATACTTTTGTTTCGAGTATTGCAATAACTTTTTAACTGGTCTCCCTCATTTCAGTTTCTTCTCTCTATAATCCACCCTGATTGATAGACTGCAAATTAATCTTCCTAATGCACAGCTCTGATCCCTGATTAGGGGGCTCTCCTTTGTCTACATATGTCTAAAGCTCCAGCATTCAAAGTCTCTCTCCAACATAAACAAACCTTTTACTTTTTATTATTTCTTTGGTTCAAGCAAATGTTACTTCACCTTCTGCACAGTTTATACTTTTCCTCATACTGTCTAGAGTGCCAAAAATCCAATCTTACTCATCCTTAAAAGGCCAGCCCTCCCCTACCCTTACTCTACCCTTGCTCTGAGCTGCCACTGAGGTTTCTCTGCTTTGCACTGACCTCAGAGATGCAGTATGTCATAATGGTTAAGTGTGGGCTCTGGAGTCAGAATGTCTGGATTTGAGTCCTAGCTCTGCCACTTACCAGCTGTGTGATGCTGGGCAAGTTACTTGAGCCCTCTGTACCTCTGTGTAATGTAATCTGTAAAATGGGGCTAATGATGATACCTCTCTCACAGTTATTTCAGTAAATGACTTATGTCCCTTAATAGGCAGAATTTGATTCGTTTCCCCTAAAGTGCCTTGAACTTAGTAGATGCTCAATCAGCATTGCTGAATGAATGAATTAATTAATGCCAATATGGTGGGACTCCACTTCGTCTGTCTCAGAAAACTTTTCCTCTTCAGAGGCAGAACATGGGTGAGATGGGTATAACCCTGTAGACCATTTTGGTCTAATCAACATTCTGGTTTATTGAAGATCCTACATCTGTTCAACCTTTGCTCATCGCCTCCCTGCACAAATCTTCAATCCCACCCAACGGATCTACTCATTTCTCCATAAAACTTCATGTTCCTTTGTGGCTTTTTGGCTTCAACTTCAGTGCTTCCATTTTCCAGAATGCCTTCCCTCTGCTTCAGTGATCTAAGGCTTCAACTTCTTTGGCCCAGGCTCAGTCCTGCTCTCTGCCTGTTTGCCTTAACCCTCAATTATGGTTTTTTCCTCAGAATTCCTGCATGCTTTTTTTTTTGTTTGTTGGACTCATTTGGGGTTTAACATGTGCTCTTTTACATACATATTTCATTGATTCTTAAAAATTGATTCTTCTTTTTCCCTCACATTTTAACATCTTTTGCATTGGGCTGTGTCTTACAGTTGATGTCAGTTTAATTGGCAGTTTTTCTTTCTTAGAGTTAACAATGGTACATCTTACAATTGATGACATCTTAGATTAAATGAGATGGGAATGCTTTTATTCTTGTGTGTGTATATATCCTATCTTTTCAACTAGATTGTATGCTTCTTGAGTCAAGAATGTGTCTTACAATTCTTTTTAATTTAAAAGACATGCTTTACTTTAACTAAAAGGTTTTCATGTTTATCTTCCACATTGTCCAGTATAATCCTTTACATGTTTGTAGATACTTAGCAAATGTCTGCTGCTGATCATGGTAAGATAAATTAATTCTTCTCCCTTTCCCATACCCTCACAGCTCAGTCTGGGGGGAGGTGAAGAGCAGGAGGGCATTGCCCATTGCAGCAATTATACAAGAGGGGGGCCATGTCCCTCTTTCCTACAGCTAGGATACAGCATATCCATATATGAAATATGAATACACAGAAATATCTCTGGACCTTTCTTCTTATTTCTTCCTAAGGTCTAGTAACTTTATTTATCCCCCTCAGATTATACAGCTCCCCTTCCCCAACTGCTGGAAAGCTCATTGGTCATAAGAAACACAAGGGGTTGGTTCCATGACACCTCAACTGAAGTGTTGGAAGGCCTCATCAGCCCTTTCTGTTACAGAGCTGGAGAGGGGCAGGCCCAAGCCCTCCTGCAAATGAGGGCCTAGCTAAAAGAAACACAAGGGGTTGGTTCCATGACACCAGGCTGAGGGTTAGAAGGAGTTTGAGAGGCTCCAAGCAATGTTCATCTTTCCATTCAGTGTTCTGACCTTGAATTGTCTCCTTAGATTTTGAAGAGGCCAATTCACTGCTTCCAAACCAGTTGTTTGCTAGTGTCTCAGTCATGTAGTGCTGCTGTAACAGAAATACCACAAGTGGATGGCTTTAAAAAAGATACATTTATTTCTTCACAGTAAAGTGGGCTAAAAGTCCAAATTCAGGGCATCAGCTCCAGGGGAAGGCTTTCTCTGTCTGTTGGCTTTCTTACCAATCTTCCCCCAGACTAGGAGCTTCTCTGCACAGGGACCCCAGGTCCAAATGACACGCTCTGCTCCCAGCACTGCTTTCTTGGTGGTATGATGTCCCCCTGTCTCTCTGTTCGCTTCTCTCTTTTATATCTCAAGAGATTGCCTCAAGACACAATCCGATCTTGTAGACTGACTCCTGCCTCACTAACACAACTGCTGCCCATCCTTCCTCATTAACATCATAGAGGCAGGATTTACAACATATAGGAAAATCACACAATACCAGGAATCATAGCCCAGCCAAACTGATACACGCATTTTAGGCGGGACATAATTCAATCCATGACAGTTAGCAACAAGTAAATTAACTTCTCTGGGTAGCAGGACTGACTGCATGGGAGATCACAGGCATGCCCCCTTCACTGTGTCCACTACCAGAACTTATCAATAATAAGTTGATCTCAAGACTTCATATGATCTCAAGCCCACAGCCTTTATTATGGATTACACCTCAACATAAAGAAAACAAAAATCCTCACAACTGGATCAATAAGCAACGTCATGATAAATGGAGAAAAGATTGAAGTTGTCAAGGATTTCATTTTACTTGGATCCATAATCAACACCCATGGAAGCAGCAGTCAAGAAATCAAATGACACATTCATTGCATTGGGCAAATCTGCTGGAAAAGACTTCTTTAAAGTGTTAAAAAGCAAAGATGTCACCTTGTAGACTAAGGTGCGTCTGACCCAAGCCATGATGTTTTCAATCGCCTCATATGCATGTGAAAACTGGACGATGAATAAGGAAGACTGAAGAATTGACACCTTTGAATTGTGATGTTGGTGAAGAATATTGAATATACCATGGACTGCCAAAAGAAGGAACAAATCTGTCTCGGAAGAAGTACAACCAGAATGCTCCTTAGAAGCGAGGATGGCGAGACTATGTCTCACATGCTTTGGACATGTTATCAGGAGGGATCAG
>NW_004443951.1:24441408-24468696 GCF_000243295.1 Trichechus manatus latirostris | reverse complement strand
CAAAAAAGAGGAAGACCCTCAATGAAATGGACTGACACAGTGGCTGCAACAATGGGCTCAAGCATAACAACGATTGTGAGGATGGCACAGGACCGGGCAGTGTTTCGTTCTGTTGTGCATAGGATCGCTATGAGTCAGAACTGACTCAATGGTACCTAACAACAACAACAAGACGTCAAGTATGAAGGAAATAACTCATTTTCCCAGAAACACTGGGGCTCTTGCCCTAAAGTGTATGGGAGCTGCAAGCATCCCAGTTACAGGTTGCAAGCTTCCTTATCCATTTGTTTTCCTTGGAGTCCATTATAACTGGCTAGAGTTTAGAGTTACTAGGCTTGCGGGGTGCTAGAGGGTACCTGTGGGAGATGAAAGGCATAACGTTTTACTAACTACTATTCTTAGAGGTTCAGGAAGTTAAGTGAAGATATGATTTCAACCATTCGTTCATGCAACAAATATTTACTAAGCATCCACTACAGACCAAAGGAGCCCTGATGGCACAGTGGGTTAAGCACTTGGCTGCTAACTGAAAGGTCCATGGTTCAAACCCATCAGCTGCTCTGTGGGAGAAAGATGGGGCAGTCTGCTTCCACAAAGATTACAGCTTTGGAAACCCCAGTGGGTAGTTCTACTGTCCTGTAGGGTAGCGATGAGTCAGAATTGACCCAATGGCAATGGGTTTTTTTCGGTTACTACAGAGCAAGTACTATATTTGGTGCTGGCTAAAATATGGTCCCTTCCCTAGAACAGATTACAGTCTAGTAAAAGAGACAGACAGTAAACAGATACTTTCTGCATAATTTGGTAAATGTTATGATATGAGATAAGCACAGAATATTACAAGGACATAGAGAAGTGGATTCAGCTTGGCAAAGACGACCAAAGGAATAGCATATGGGAAGACTTAGAGGCCTAATATAGCATGGTGTATTCAGGGAACTGTTGGCTATGGAAGAGGAGCCAGGAGAGGAGTCTCATTTAGGTTGGGTCTAAACTATGCCAGTACCCTCAAGAGGCTGCTCATCTCCAAAGATGTCTCGCGTGATCAGGCCTCGGGGAGTAACTGCCATTGAAGTTGACTCTAGAAGTCAAACCCCAACATACAAGTAAACTGACATGGAAGCCCTTTTAGAAAAACCTAAAGTTTTAGGTTTTTAATAGCCACATGAATTTGCTGTGTTGCATTCCCTCCATGCTTAGGGTTAGGAGGTGTTTGAGAGGAAAAGTAGAGCTAATTCTTCCCTGTAAGGGAAAACGCAGGTCATAAAAACAGGGTTGCCAACCGCAGGGACACTCTATGGTGGTCTATGTTGGCCTCAATGTTTTTAGAACTGCTCTGCAAAAGTACAAAAGTACCAAATGCCCTCTGTGTGCAGGATTCCTTTCTAAGCAGCTTGGAGCATTAAAAAAGAAACTGGTATCTGCATTTCTGCCCCCTCCTCTACCTATGGCAGAGGGATGGCAGTACAGCATAAGTGGCTGAAAGCATGCTTTGAGTCAGACAGACCTGTGCTTGAACCTTGGCTTTGCTACCTACACAGGCTTAAGAACAAACTTTTTAACCTCTTTGAATCTTGATCTCTCCTTCTGTAATTGGTGATATATTGGGAGGAGCCCTGGTGGCGCAGTGGTTAAGACCTCTGCTGCTAACCAAAAGGTCTGCAGTTCAAATCCACGAGCTGCTCCTTGGAAACCCTATGAGGCAGTTCTACTCTGTACTATAGGGTCACTCTGAGTCGGCAATGGGTTTTTTGGTTTTTAGAATATAAGGTAGTGGTTAGTATCTAATGAAATACTATGTTTAAACCACACAGAGGTTCACTGCCTTTGCTCAATGCCTGGCACATAGAAGGTACTCAATAAGTGGTAGCTGTTCTGGGTGGTACAAATGGTTAACATGCTCGGCTGCTAACCAAAAGGCTGGAGGTTTGAAACCACTCAGAGGCACCTTGGAAGAAAGGCCTGGTGACCTCCTTTTGAAAAATCAGCCATTGAAAACACTATGGAATACAGTTCTATTTTGACACACATGGGGTCACCATGAGTTGGAATCAACTCAACAGCAACTGGTGGTGGTATTCTTAAAACACTCTCTGTGAAGAAGAAAGTAGGAGGCCTTACACTTCCCGACTTCAAAACATATTACACAGCTACAGTAATCAAAACAGCCTGGTACTGGTTTAGTGACAGGCACACAGACGAATGGAATAAAACTGGAAGTCCAGAAATAAATCCCAACATCTATGGTCAGCTGATTTTTGACAAGGGAGCCAAATCCATTGAATGGGGGAAGGAATAGTCTCTTCAATAAACGGTGCTGGCAAAACTGGACTTCCACATGCAAGAAATAAAACAAGATCCATACCTCATACCATACAAAAATTCAAAATGGATCAAGGACCTCAATGTTAAATATAAAACCATAAAGTTCTTGGAAGAAAATATAGGAGCAAAGCTTTGGGACCTAATTTTTTCCAATGATAGATTATCAAACCCAACAATGAATGCAAGAGAACACAAAACAAAATAGATAACTGGGCTCTCATAAAAGTTAAATATTTATGCTCATTTAAAGACTATCAAAAGAGTAAAGAGAAAACCTACGGACTGGGAAAAAAATCTTTGGGAACGATATAACTGATAAGGGTCTAATATCTAAAATAGAGAGAAAACGTGTACAACATAACAGCAAAAAGACAAATAACCTAATCAAAAACTGGACAAAGGACATAAACAGAAACACTTCACCAAAGAGGATATCCAAATGACCGACAAACACAAGAAAAGATGCTCAACGTCATTAGCCATCAGAGAAATGCAAATCAAAACCACAACGAGATACCATTTCACTCCCACTAGGATGGCTAAGATAGAAAAATAAAAAATAAAAATAAAATAAAAAACCCACAAAAAACAGAAAATAACAGATGTTGGAAGGTATGTGGAAAAATTAGAACCCTCATCCATTGCTGGTGGGAATGCAAAATGATAAAGCTGTTGTGGAAAACAGTCTGAAGAGAGTCTGGTTGTTCCTCAAAAAACTAGAGGTAGAGTTGCCATATGATCCAGCAATTTCATTCCTAGGTATATACCCTAGGGATCTAATAGAAGTGACACGAAAAGATATATGCAAACCTATGTTCACTGCAGCACTATTCACAATAGCAAAAAGATGGAAACAACCTATGTACCCATCAATGGATGAATGGATAAGTAAAATGTGGTACATACATACAATGGAATACTACTCAGCAATTAAGAAAAATGAGTTCCTAAAACGTCTTGGAACATAAATGAACCTGGAGGACATTTGGAAGCCCTGGTGGTGTAGTGGTTAAGAGCTATGGTTGCTAACCAAAAGGCTGATAGTTCGAATCCACCGGGTACTCCTTGGAAACCCTGTGGGGCAGTTCTACTCTGTCCTGTAGGGTTGCTATGAGTTGCAGTTGACTCAACGGCCATGGGTTTGGGTTTTTTTTTTTCTTTCTGGAGGACATTATGTTGAGCAAAATAAGTCAATCACACACAAAAAAGAAAACAAATATTCTATGTTCTCATTTTTATGAAATGACATGAACAGGTAAACATACAAAAACTAATGTTCATTAGTGGTTACCTGGGATGGGAGTGGAGGAGGAGAGGGAAACTCACTCTCTAGACAGACACTTGTTATTTTAGGTGATGGGAAAGGTAACACCAAATGACGGTGAAGTATTCACAGCTTGACAGAGGTAAATGATGTTACTAAAATGTATACAAGAAAAAAGGATCTGTTGGTAATTGCTATGGCATATATAATTTTGAAACAACAACAACCAAAAAAATATATGTTGGGTATGTATGTATATATGTAGGCATATATGTGTATAGGTATGTATATGTGAGTATATATGTATATATATATAGGTTAATGCATATGTTTATGTATATGCATGTATGTGACTGTATGCACATATATTCATACATAATAAAGTACACAGGGGGCACAATTACACATACTTAGACACAACCAAACACCTCGCAGGACTGGTTTTCTGGGTTTGAAGGATTAGGACCATAGTCTTGTGGGACATCTTGGTAAACTGGCATGATATAGTTCATAAAGTTATGTTCTTTAGTGAGTAGTGTCTGGGGTCTTAAAAGCTTGTGAGCTGCCATCTGAGATATAACTATTGGTCTCTACTCATTCAGTGGAAAAAGAAAGAAGGAAACCAAAGTCTCAAAGAAGAAACTAGTCTACAGGACAAATAGTCTACATGAGCCACGGCCTCATCTACCCTGAAACCAGAAGAAGTAAATGGTGCCCAGCTACTACTACCGACCATTCTAATCAGGGCCACTATAGATAGATCCTGACAGAACAGGAGAAAAATTTGGAACAGAGCCTCAAATTCCTAAAAAAAAAAAAAAAAAAAAAAAAAGCTCCCAAAACAAGACTTATGGGACTGGTTGAAGACTCCCCAAGACTACTGCCCTGAGATACTTACTCTTTAAATTTTGAACTGAAACTAACCCCTGAGGTCACCTTGTAGCTAAATAACAGATTGGCTCACAAAATAATGAATATCACCCATAAGTACTGTGCTCCTTTAAAAAATCACCTATATGAGACCAAATGGTCAACAATTACTTAAAAAAAGAGATGAGAATGTAAGGGGGCAGAGTAACTAGATTAATGGAAACAGAACAACCAGAACAGAAATAATGAGAATGTTCATTCCTTGTGAAGAATGTAACCAATGTCACTGAACGATTTGTGTAGAAATTGTTGAATGGGAACCTAAAGTGCTGTGTAAACCTTCACTGAAAACACAATAAAATATTATTAAAAAAATACTATCTGATACTTTTATGTTGCTTTGAACTTCTCAAAGCACTTTTATAATATAAATCTCATTTATTCCTAACAATAAGCCCATGAGGCAATCAGGTAGTGTTCCCATTTTACAAACAAGAACTGAGAGTAGTTTCCAGCTGACTTCCACAACGTAGCAATTAAGGGGAAATCAACCTCATTTGACAGATGAGGCATGCTGCCTTGTAAGTAAAACCTGCAAAAGCTGGAACCTGTATAAGGCAGAAACCTGTCAGAGAAGGAAAACTCAAATATTTTCCACTAACAGACAGCGATAGAAAAGTGGTAAGACTGCACCCTGTCAAAGGTGGAAAACTTGCAAGACCAGGAAAAACAAGGCAATCCCATTGAGTTTCGGCTCTCACAGGTTTCACTGCACAGGTAGCCCCCGACTTAAGATGTATGCAAGTTACGACGAACTGTACTTATGACTGTAGGGCTTTTTTTTTTTGTACATCTTATCATTAGTAACGTACTACATACAATGTTACAGTCTTGCAACACGTAATTTGCTGATGTTATTCTCAGATGTTCACTTCTAGATGTTCAGTTTTATGATTTTCTGTTCAAAACTCTGTCATAGCAGGCTATGGCCTGGTCTACAATGAAGTCAGTGTTGGGTGTCATTATGGATAGAAAGTTGGGCAATGTTCAACTCTAATGACATATGACAATTGAACTGAGCATGTGCCCGATAGCCGTTAGGTCTTTGACTTCACTGTTAAGACACTGATACTGACTTCATTGTAGAGCAGGCCTATAGCATGATCTTATTCAGCGTTTTGTACCATAAGAAGCATCAGTTGTTAATTTGAAATGAGGTATTCAACTTACATCAGACCCGACTCAGGACAGAGTTGTTGGAACAGAACCCCGTCGTAAGTTGGAGACTACCTGTATGTAACAGATGCTCAAAAAATGCTGATGGATGAATGAATAACATAAGTCAGCAAACACAAATTAATACAAAAAGTCTAGGAGTGTTAGTTGGAGGTGGGTGAGAACTTCATAGGTAATCTTAGAGGGATGGACAACAAAAAGGAAGTATAATGCCAGAAGATGGAAAGGTAAAGGTATATGACAGACAGGTCAAATAACTCACAAAAAGGTGGGAGTGAGGGAGAAGAGACGAGCATATTCGCTTGGCTGTAACAGTAGGTCTGTGTGAGGAAGCAATGAGAAATTAGGGTGGTTCAATGGGCAGTTTGGGGAGGGTCTGGCAGAGGCCCCATCAGGGAGTCAGTCTTTCAGAAGTCATTAACATGATATTGAGCCCCTACTATAGACTAAGGAGCCTTGGTAGCACAGTGTTTAAAACGCTCAGCTGCTAACCAAAAGGCTGGCTGTTCGAACCCACCAACCGCTCCACAGGAGAAAGATGTGGCAGTCTACTTCCATAAAGATTTATAGCCTGGGAAACCCTATGGGGCAGTTTTACTCTGTCCCGTAGGGTCTCTATGAGATAGAATTGACAGCAGCGGGTTTGGTTTTGGTACTATAGACTAGGCATTCCAATTGATAAAGTAGGAAATAAAGACACAGCAAAGGTTTATAAACAAGAAAGAAATAATACACTCCCTGAGGAAGATGACTCTAACAACTGTGAGTAGGATGTCCTGGTGCTCAGTTAAGCCTCTTACATATAGTCAGTAGGCCTTGAGCAAAGGCAGGAAGCCAACACAGAGGAAGTATCATCAGAACCTGGTGATAAGCTGGGCGGTGACAGAGGGTGGGAATCAGGAAGGAAAGGGAACTAGCATTTGTCATGAGTCTACACTGTGCTGGTCACTTTTGAAAGCCATCTCATCTTCACAGCCTATGGTAAATAGAATTGTTTCTGTTTTATAGATGAGGAAATTGAGATTTATAGAGATTAAGTGACTTGTCATGGTCCCAGAGCTAATAAGTAATGCAACTGGGATTTGAAACCAGGTCTAACTCTGAAGCCCACACTGCCTCCCTGGTGAAGGAAAGAGAGGTCAAAATAACTCTAGAGTGTGAGGCTGGGTACAGGGATACCTCATGGCTGTGGACAGTGGTCAGGAAACTGGGAAGGGGACCTTTCTATAGAGGAAGAGTTCAGGGTTTCGTTTTTGTTTTGTTTAAGAATCATGCTCCAAATCTAAAAAATCTGTGTGCAGGTGGCATGATATCCAAGTAGGAACATCCTATAGACAGCTGGAATTCTATGGGGAGAAGGGATGAAGACAGGGATGGAAGCATAATTAGAAGTCACCTGCAGATAGGTGGTAAGTATCTGAAATACGTGAACAGACAAGCTCCTCTAGGGACTAAGTATTGGGGTAAAAAACAAAGGGGTACAGGACTGTCCTTTGCGAGTCCCCCAACTAATGGTGGTGGGCCACAGGAAATGGAAAAAAAGGAACAGGTCCCTCCTACACACACAGATGGTCACATGCACACACGGCCACTCTTGGCTTAGGTACTTCCCAGTGCCAGCTGAGATAATCCTCCTTCTGTTCCAGTCTTGAAATACTCATTTTTCAAGGCACAACTGAAACTTCTGCAACCCCATTAGAATTTAAGCTGTCGTTCATCTCTGTATCTACCGTGGTGCTTAGCACAATGTTAGGTACATAATAGATGCCTGATGAATATATGTTGAGTTGAACTGAACAATTGAGGAGACAGAGAAAGACTATTTGGGGACAACCAGTTAATTATTCTTTCCGAGCCTTATCTTCCTCATTTGTGAAATGGAATAATCATTGTTAGGATTAAATGAAATATGCAGGAAAACATGTAGCACAGTACCTGGAACAGGGCTATTCATTAAATGGTAATTATTATTAGCTGGCAGCCACCAGGGATGCAATATAAGAGAAGTCAAAGGTGAAGAATTCCCTTAGCGCTCTGTGTATCACTTCTCTTACTTTGTCTCTCTCACTGTGAGGGATGTTAATTAAGCAAAGTATAAAACTCCTCCACTGATGGCTTATATCTTCTAGATTTTTCTTTTTCCTAGTAAAAGGAGGTGATTCTTAGTAATCTAAATTTGGTCCTACCATGGATGTTTGAAATGACCTTCATGGTTGGTTCCACGATTTTAACATCAAAATTATGGAAAGTTGTTAGACAACAGGCCCACTTGCATGTTTTTGGATTCTCTAGGTAAAAGTGTGTCTACCCCACAGTTTGGGAGGGAACTATGGTGCCCAAGAATCCTAGGATCAGCAACCATCAAATTGTCCAGCCTATCACATACAGAAATCACTACTCTCTGACACAAAATCACCTTTGATAAAACAAAGCAGCTATGTAGCAGGCCTTCTTCCCAACAGAGAATCATCAGCTGAGACTTGAGACAGGAGGAGGAGGTAGAACAAAGACTTGGCATCTGGAAGCTGCATTTGTGAGTAAAGGGCCCAGGATTTTCAATGACCCGACAGTTCCATTTTATCACAGCATCTCCCTCCCAGGCAGCAACTTTCTCCTCACCTTTGGGCCTGAGAGTGCACTCAAGACCCGGAGTTTATCCACTAGCTGAGGACTCCAAGAACCAAGCCTCCTATCTGTGGCCCAGCTCCCTTGGGGCTCGGCTTCCCTGGAGGCCAGGCCCATGAGACCCTTGCTGCCTTCCCCTCTTCTGCCCTCCGTGGTTCAGTCCTCATACCACCGAGGAGGGCAAAGCCAGACCTTTTGCCTTCCCCTCTGAAGCCCAACCTCTCAGGCTCTGCTCTCCACCCCTTACTCCCCTCCCCCATCACGCCCCCATCTCTTTTCAGGGCTTAAGGGACCTTTTCTATTTGCAAGGCCTAAAGAAGCCTGTTGCCAAGGTGACAGGAGCAGGAACAGCAGGGAGCTTGCCATGGGGGAGGGGCTTTGCCCCCAAACAGCTGTCAGTGGGAGCAGTCCCAGCTGGGACTAGAAGGTTTGCCTGCTCTGGAGGAAACAGCCCCCAAGGAGAACACATTCCTCTCTGCTATACTCCCCCTAAGCCCACCGCCACCACAAGTCTCCACTGGTTACCTTCCCTGGGGGCAGCCAATCAGCCAGCTCAAAAAAATGCTCCAATAAACAAAAAAGGTGCACGCCTCTGTTTCTCTCACACACACCCACACCCACCCACCCACAACCACACATATACTCTCCCCCTCCCCCCCCCACACGCTCTCCTTTCCTGCTCCCTATCTCTCAGTTCACTCACAGTGGGTTGGCTAGGTAGGAGGCTGAGGTTACCTCTGCTGGGGAACTAAGGAGCCCAGGACAGGTGCTGCTGCAGGCTGCCTCTCATCAGGTCACAAGGATTATTTCAGCACTTTTTTGTTCCAGAGGCCCTGAGATGATCTGCCACCTCCAAAACGTCCCCCAGCTGCCTTCCATTTGGGAGGTGGGGGCAGGGGAGTGGAATCACAGGGTTTACCGAGAGAAAGGGGGTGGGAGAGGAAAGGAAGAATAGGAGGGGACTGTGGGAAGCAGGAACAATGCAAAGCCCACTGATTTGTGTCTCAGGGGAGAGGGTCTTTGTGGTACTGCAGCTCACAGCTGCTGCAGAGAAAGTCCTGTGAGCCACCGGTCTCTATACTGTACTATAGCCACATACTGTTAGCCCCAGGCCACACCTAGCCCTCTGGACCTCAAGCCTGTAACTCACTGGCTTTCACCTCTACAAGGCTCAAGAGAGTCTTCCACCTCTGCAAACCTCAGAGCAATCTTAGAACCTCAGGCTCTTCGAGCTTTGGGTCAGGAACAAGAAAGACCGAGGAAGCCCCAAATTACCGTAAGGACTGAGAAGAGCAGTATGGCTCAATGATTAAGAACACAGGATCTGACTAAGACAGACATGGGATCGAATCCCACCTCTGCCACTTACTACTTATGTGACCCTGAGCGACAGATACAGTACATATATAGTAAATTTCTGATTAACCTCTTGAGCTTCAGTTTTCTGATCTGTAAAGTGGATAATAACACCCACCTGACAGTGAATAACACCCATCTTGTGAAGAGTGATAGTATGCATTCAAATGTCTAGCATATTATCTAGCACACAATCTAGACTTCATAAGTGCTTGTCCCCTTTCTGTCCAATTTTCTTGAGATCTCAGAGTTGCCTAGCAGTCTTAAGAAGAACCTGATAACTAGTCTTTCTCTCAAAGGGTCCTTAGAATTTTGAGGGCTGGTTTAGACTGAGAGAGAGGATACATTTTAGACTGGGCATAAGATAGAGGTCCCCAGGCTGCGGAAAATTCCACTGCCTCAAGCAGCTTGCTTGACACGCCCTGTAGCTTTACATTAACATCCTCATTCCCCTTTCTGTAACTGCTGTCAAGAACTAGGTGAAACCAGCTGAAACTGCTTTAGGTGCCATATTGACATTCTGGGTAACCTTGTAGCTCATTAAGTACCTCATACATAGTAACTTCCCTGCCTTTTGGGTGGAGACAGGCCGCCATTTTTGAACATGTGATGTACGAAGCTATATGTTACCCTTACTGCACCTGTGTAACATGATTAAAAATGTTGCTGATGTAATTTACATGATCTCCTTGCTTGTGAGCCCTATAAAAAGCAACCTGCCTAAACCCTATCCTTGAGCAGTCTTGGAGGCACCAGCCCCGACTGTTCCTTTCCTTGCACAATGAAATAAAGCTTCCTTTCTGATATCCCACCTTGGCCTCTTATTTATTGGTTGTGACAAGTAGCTCTGAGCAGGACCTGGAGTTTCCAGTAACAGGCAGGAATGGGGTTCTCAGGAAGTCCTGAGGCCCTGAAGTTGTTCTAGGGTTTGTGGGTTAAATGAGAAGGTAGGGGAAACACTGATTTGGGATCCTAGCTCTCGTCCAAGCTGCCATCCTTTTAAGTCCCCCAGTCTTTACCCTTCTGAGCCTCAGTTTCTTTTTCCATAAAAGAAAGAGGCTGGACTAATCTCTGGAAAAAGCAATGCCAGACATCAACTAACAGGCACCTGGAATCATAGGGCAGTGAGGTCTCTGCAGGGAGCTGCTCTCCTCAACTCAGCAATGACCACTGACCCTTTGTCCCTGGGTAAGTTCTGAAGCCTCAAAAAAGGTGAATAAAGGACTTTAACTCAGTTTCTTCCCAACTCACTGCCATAATGCTCTCTATGCTTTCGTCTGTCTGTCTGGAATACCTTTCTGCATTTTATGTGCTGTAAACTACTCATGCTAAAGACCCATGTACCATTTCCTCTGTGTGACACCATCCCCAATCCATCCTGCCAGGTACTGAGTTGACCATCTGTGCCCACGCTGTACCTCATAATTTACTGCTATAATAGAATATATGGAATTAAGTGGTTTTGCTCATGTACTTGGCTTCCTCTTGTTGACTGCACACTCCTTTAGGTAAGAAAGCATGCTCTGGCCACCTTGGTTAACCTAGTAACAAGCATATAGTAGGTTCTCAAAAAAAAAAAAAAAATGTGGGTTAGAGTGGATAGTATAAATTGTCAGAATGAGGACAAAGGGTTAGTAGTTATCAGGGATCACACCAGGGTGATTCTCTCTTTAATGCAAAGCCATGTAGTCCAATGTTATATTTGTTTCTGTGGCATAACAGCTTGTACTTGTTCCCAAGACTGATAAGTCTGGCTTCTGGGGTTCTTGGCAGATTTTCTTATTAAAGATTGCCTATAACAGGCAGTGCGGGCAGAATTTTAGCAGGCTGGGAAAGGAGTCTAGCCCCAGGGAATACTGATTCATCATCTTTACAGGGCTTGCCTCACAAGTAATCTGCTTTTTTTTTTTTTAAATTTGCTAGATTTATTCTCAAATGTCATCTCCACTAGTAAGCCTTTCTTGGCTCTGCTCCCTAAGGCTACAGATAGCCCCTCTACACTCGTAAGGCACTCAGAGCTTACACACATAATAGCATTTATCACACTATATTGTACTGTACTTGTCTGTCTCCTCCATTAGACTATGCCCTCCTTGGAGGGCAGGGCTCAGGTCTTATCTATCTCTGCACACCCAGAACTGGCAATGTGTTTGGCAAACATTAGTCAACAAATGTCTGTTGAATGATGAGAAGATAAACTGCCCACCTCCCCATCTCCCTGTGTGGTTCTTACATGCTTCTGGGAAGCCCTGCCCTCTTCCCTGACTCTCAGAGAATTTCAAAATAGTCTGACTGCCAACCTCTACTCACTCGAGGTTAAGAGCTATCATTGTGTACTCCAAGATTCATCATTGTGAAGATGAACTCATTTATCCCACTTACAGGGTTTCCTTCTTTCAAGCTAGAAGTATGAAACAGAATCAGGAGCTGATAAACATCTCAAGATGGGGAGAGGAGAGAGAGAGACATGTAGCTGGTGGCTTAGCATGTCCGTGAGAAAAAGGAAAGCTTGAATGTTGCCTCCCAACCCCATAGTGCTCCTGAGTTTTCTGGGATAGGAGTCCTCCTTCCTGAAGCCCTTACCTGGTGCAATGAGGGGGTGGGTAGCCACAGCAGGCACCATCCGGTTGAGCCCAGCCCGGCCCTCTGTGCTCCCTGGCACACTGTTGTTGCCATCTCCTTTCTTGAGTGGCTCCATCACACTGTCAGTTATGCCAGGCTTGGCACCTGCAGGGGAACCCTGAGCAGAATTTCTGCCATGTGATGGGGTAGGCAGAGGCTGGCTACCACCTGGAGTGGGTTTCAGGGCCAAGCTGGGCAGGACAGTCTGAGTGGGGGTGGGGCCCGAGGCTGCTGCTGTTGGTGTCTGCTGTGTTCGGAGGGTCAAGTTCTGTACCTGGAAGAGAGGGTTCTATGAAAGTCCAGAGAATGCGGATAGGGGCAATGCCAACACACAACTAAGACAGAGAAGGAGTTAGGGGTAGATCCAGGAGTGGCTGAACAGGATAGTGCGTTGTAAAATCAGAGAGAAAGAGAGAATGAGTTAGGGGCTGAAAGAAGAACCAGGAGCAGGTGGAGATTCTAAAGTAGGCCACAAAAACTGCTAGTGATTGGATTGATCAGCAGAAGAATTTGAATTCTGAGAAGGGATTGCTGCCCAGGTTGGAGCAGGCCGGGCAAGGAAGCCAGGCTTTTTCTCCCTTTTATTACCTCCCCACCTCCCCCAAACTATCAGGATCAGATATATACTACTCAGAAATAATTCCCAGATACAGCGGGGCATGGGGCTTCCCACGCTGGAAAAGGCCAGGCAAAAGCGGATGTTAACTGACCAGCAAGGCTACCAGGGGAAGGATTCTCTTGTCCTCCGAATAAGGTTAACAGCGGGCCTTTCTAAGACAGAGCAGTGTGCTTATTCAGTCTGGTCCCTGGTGCCCTCTGCTGGACACATGGAGGTTGTGCCAGATTTGAATCTGACAAATCTGATAATCTTGCCACCAGACTCTCCACTCCCAGTCCCCATTTTGTAGATCTGGAGATGGCTGCGGGAGGGTGTTCCTCTCCCCAGCTGCCTATAGAATCTTTACAGCCCTAATAATGTCTATTTGCTCCCAGTAGAACGTAGGAACCCAGGACTCATCTTTCCCCCCTCTCTCATGCCATTTTTTCTGATGCCTAGCTGCGCTAGCATGTGTAATCAGAGCAGGATTTTCCACTTAAGAAGCAACAACAACAAACAAAGTTATACTGGAGAGGCTGTAAGGTACAAAAGGTAGCACTGACGCCCCCTCCCCGATTTAGCAATCATGCTTGCCTCAGCATGCTGCTCTCTGACTTCTAACCTGTGTTTGAGGGAACAAGGCAGAGTCAAGAGGGGCTGAGGCCTTTTCAACAGGAATTAGGGAGCAAGTCTGGAAGCACTGGGATGTCTTGTTTCCCACATGCCTTTCTAGAAGATCCCCACCTTTCCAACAATTTAAGGCTCCTCCAGGGCTTGTGCCCATCCCCAGGATCAGTACCCCTCTACATGGGTGCCCACTCCCTCACCCTCCCACCAGCGTGGAATCCTCACCTGGGCAGGGGTGGGGGGCCGGGCGGGGGAGCCAGTGCCGAGCTCAGGCTGCACAGTAGCGACGGTGGCCGTGGGCGTGAAGATGAGCTGAGGGGACAAAGGAACAGTGCCGCCTAGGCTCCTAGCTACCTGCACCAGGTTACCTGGCTGGGCCTGGAATCACAGGAAATGAGGTGCCTTTTACCTGCCCAATGTGGGCTCAGCCACAGGACAGAACAGTTTAGCCAGGGAGCAGACATGGGGAAGGCTAGGGAGGTAGAAATAGGGAGGCAAGAAAGGGAAGGAGTCCAAGGGTACTACCTGAAAGTCTCAAGAGGCCTGTGGAGTCCTGACCCAGGCTGGGCAGTGAAGGGGGTGGGTGGGGGAGGACCACTCTGGGACTGCACCAAAGTCAAGTTTACTTCAGAACCCGCTGTGAGGAACTCATCCTAGAGGGGACTAATATTGCCAGGACACCATGAAGTCACTATCTCCTCAGCATCCTGGGGAGCAGGGACATTGGACTGAGTCAGATGTTCTAGGACCATTTTCCAGGCCTAACCTGCTCCTGATCCTAGGTGTGGGTCAGAACAAGACTGTCCTCCAGAGGGATCAAATTAGATATATTCATTTTCCAGTCAAATTTAGATTCGAGGGCACTGGTGACAACGGCAGAGGAACTAGGCCAACTGGAGCAGGACTTGTGTCTGGATTCCTTCTGGGGTGTAAGGGCTCTATGTTCTCTGTGTGACACTTCCACATCCATATGAGTCTAGCTTTTTGTCAATGTAGACATGCTGTGTCTTTCTAGGGTACATTCTCTAGGACTGTGTGATAATGCACCTATACTTGTTCCATTGTGTGTGCATGCCCCACTTTGGGGAGGGAGGCAGATGGGCTTCAGGACCCCAACTGGGGCAGTTAGGTAGGACATGGGACTGAGCAAACCGAAGACAAATGCAGGTTTGAGAAGTGTCACAATGTGGCTTCCCCAGTTCCCTAGAGGTATAGAAGTCTAGTCCATACTGTGTGTCTAAGAGGCTATTCCCTGGGATGGAGATGTGCCTCAAACTGAGAACCAAGAACAGAAGTATGGGAGTGAGACCAGAAAGGATCCAAGTATCAAGTCCTGGCCATAGGAACAAAGGGACGAGGAGGACTGAACTGTCTTCAGGAAGGTGTGTCAAGGAGCTGAGGGAGAAATCTTTAGACTGGGAGGAATGAAATATGACTTAAAGTGACGGAGCCCAACATGGAGCCATCCATCATTGCCTCCTAGGGAGTATGCCGCTCTTTTCCTAGGAAATTCTTTTAAGTCTTAGGAACCCATGGGATAGGTGCAAAGGAGAGATTCTAGGAATGCGTGCCCAGGGCTGACACCACCTTGTGTACATTCTGCACAAACAAGCCCACCTGATTAACAGGTAATGTGGTGACCCTTATTAAAATGGGGTCCAGCTGGAGAGAAGTGGAGGCAGCAGCATGTCCTAAAGCTGGCTGTCACCAACCCTAGCAGGCTGGGATGCAACTTTGGCCCCTGAGCTAGTGGTGGTCAGTCCCAGCAAGGACTGTCACGCTGGGGTAAGACCCCTTTTGATTGTGCACATGGATGTCTGTGTGTTCGCTTATCTTACACATCTGAGTGTGCAGGACCATCTGGGCATGTACCCCTGCATTTTCTACACTAATTAATTTGGAGGGCAAGGAGGCTCTTATAAGAAAAGGACAATTGTTTCACTGTAGGAGGGGAAGGAAAGGGGGCATCATGGGTAACTTTATTTCATCCTGGAATCCTACCCATCCTTGAGTCCTTGAGGCTATGTCAAAACTCCCACTCAGCCCTCCAGGCCCACCCTTCTTTATTCCACCTGCCACCCCCTGCCCCTAGAGCTTCTTCCCACCCTTCTCTAACCCCCGCCCTTCTCTAATCCCCCAGCTCTCAACTTCTCTGCCTCTGTTCTCCCTACCCACCTGAGCCATGGCTCAGGCAGTGGGTACTCACCATCTGTGCCCTTAGATACATCTGTGCTTGGCTTGCAGTCAGGGCTGGAGAAGATGTGTTGCCCAAGAGCACAGCCTGCTGGGCAATGCCTGAGGCTGTTGCTGAGTTGACGCTCTGAGCCCGGTTGATGAACTGGGCTGCTGCTGGGGAGGCTGCCAGATTGATCTGATGAGACATGAACAAGAGATTCTGTTGGTTAATGCTGTGCCCTCCTCATCCATTTCTTTCTCTCCCCCTCTTCTTTTCCTTGGTGGATTCAGCCTTCTTTAGGACTATCTCTGATCTTTGGGCCTTGGAGCTTCCCCCAGCACTGCCCTCACCTCTGGCCTAGGTGCACAGCTGCAGGGATGATCCAATGGGGAGAGAACTGAGCCTTGACACTGGAAAGGTGACAGGAGTTATTGATGTAAGGGCTAGAAAGTGGCATGTACTTTTTTTTTCTGGCAAGAGCAACAGACTCTAGCCATAATTCAAAATGGCTAAGGATTCACAACTGGGCCTGCGAGTGGACAGGCATTTTAGGCAAGGAACTGGCCCTGAGCTGTGGGCTCTGCCTGCCACTCCGCCATCCTACTCACCGAGGATGACTGGGCCGGCACCTGTGCAGACACATTGCTGCCTGAAGAGCTCCCTTGTCTGTTGGCCACCAGGCTTGCCTAGAAGAGAACACAATCCTATCACTAGAATCCCAGATCTCCCCCAACTCACTCCCCAGACACTCATCTTCTAAAAGCAGCACTACAGGACAGTAGTAAAGACAGCAGACTTTGGAGCCAAGCATCTGGAATCAAGTCCCCAAACTGCCACATCTCTGTGTCCTTGAGCAAGTGCCTCAATTTCCTTTTTTATAAAATGTGGACGATGATAATATCTACCCTGCAGGGTTGCTGAGAAGACTGAACAAGGCAAGGCACGTATAGCACTTACATGTAAGCACTCAAATTGTTAGCTGTCATTACTATCTAGTGTTTCCAACTCTTCTGTCCCTCTGCTCCAACTCACTCCATCATAGCTGGCTCATGGGCTCCCCTGCTGAAAGGTTTTACACAGTCTGGAATGTCCAACCTGCCTCCTTCCCCCTGGTGAGCGTCTTCTCATCCTTCCAGTGTCAGCTTAGAGAGGCCTTCCCTGACCACCCGAACTACAGCAATCTTCCTGTTACTCAGTCATAGCAATCTGTTCTTTTCCTTCATAGTGCTCATCACAACTTTGATATTCAATATTTTATTTCCTTCTCTGTTTTGGTTTCTGTTTACTTGCTGTCTACCCACTATAAGCTCCAAGAAGATGGGGTCTATAGTATACCCAGTGCCTGACATAACCTTTTGGCATTTTTAAGGAGGTACTTAAAAATTTTTGTTGAATGAAGGAATGAATGAGTTCTTCTCAGCCACTAGAAGGAGAGAAAGCAAAACCAGACAGACAAGCTAAATGGGCAATGCCCTTCTCTTGTGAACACCTCCCTGGGCTCCTTGGTCCCTTCCCTAGTAGTGCAGTGATGTGGGTAAGAAAGGAGGTTCTCCCAGTAGTTCTTCCTGGGGTTAGATGGGGTGAGAATCCCAGCCATTCTACTATTAGCCGTGTGACCTTGGGCAAGGTACCTCACCTCCCAGAGCCTCTGTTCCTAACCTGCAAAAAGGAGATAATGACAATAGTACCTGTGTCACAGGGGTTCAGTAAAAGAGTGCATGTGAGATGCCTGTACAGTGTCTGGCACAGTCAGTGCTCAATAAACGTAGGCTTCTTCTCTTCTTTTCCCTCTTACTACTGCAACTGCTGTCATCATCATCGTTGTTGTTGTCATCACTGTCGTCATAATTGTCATCGTCGTCATCAGTCATCATCGTCATCACTATAAATCTTACCTGCTGCACAGCTGCCAGGCTCTGGAGTTGGGCGCTGCTGAGGTGCTGCTGCTGAAGTGCTGCAGTCTGCAGCATGAGGTGCTGTTGCTGGGCGGCATACATCTGCTGCAGGTACTGGGCTGCAGTGCTGGGCTGTCTGTGCAGGGCCTGTTGGATCACCTAAAGGTGAGGGACAAGGGAAGAGCAGGTGCTCTCACCTAGCCACATACCACACCCACAGCAAACCCACCCCTTCTGCGATAATGCCTTGTCAACCCAAGAGCTCCCAGAAGGACACTGGGATCTGTGACTACCACTGTAACCAATTATCACTCTCCAGGAAGGTGAGGAAGGCAACTATTTGCAAAGTCTTATAAATTTCTGCCTTGTCTATCTTGCATCTATCTCTCTCCAGTGCCTGTGCTCCTCTGCTCTTCCTCAACACAGTCTGCTCCTGGGTCGGCTGCCCCAGAGTAACCCACCACTGCTCTAACCAACTCTTGGGGCAGCAGGAAGGCTCAGGAAGACAGAAGCCCAGTTAAGTCGCCAATGGCATCGTATCCCATGCCATTCCCATGGCACTCCTCTCCCCTGCCCATTCTTCAACCCAAGATTAGGTTGACTGGAACACAGAGAAGATGATGACAAAGGGAACAGAAGCTCAATGAGGCCGAGAGAAGAGAGAGGATGGGAAGAAAGAGACAAGTCAGAGGGGGTGCCTATTCCAGATTCAGCAACATAGGCAGCCAAACTAAAATTTATCCAAATGCAACACCCTCTTCTGCTGAGGATTCAAGGAAGACTCAGTGCTGCTTCCAAGGGTCTGCCTACAGCTCCGTAGAAAGTTCTATCAGTCCTTTGGAAGAAAGTCCCCTTGGCCTTGTAGGGCAGGCCAATCAATGCCAAAGGGACAGTACATTTCTCCTTTATTCCTTCCCTCCCTCTCTCCGTGTTTCCATCTTTTTAGCTACCATCTCCTATCTTCTGGCTTTACTGTTTTTCCCTCTTTTCTGATGGGACTGGCTGAATTATGGTCTCTAGGAAATGACAAAAGGGATTGGCTGCTAACCTAAAGGTTGATGGTTTGAACCCATCTAGTCTTTCTGTGGAAGAAAGGCCTGATGAACTACTTTCATAAGATTACAGCCAAGAAAACCCTATGGAGCAGTTCTACTCTGTAACACATGGTATTACCGTGAGTCAGAACTGACTCAACGGTAATGGGTTTGGTTTCTGGTTTCGATTCTCTCCCACTCTCTGTCCTCAATCCCTTAAATCTTTTCCCATACCCCAAGAGACAAAGAAAAGTGAATGACTTTCCCTCAGCCCTGAGACCCTCTGTTTTCTTCTCCTAAGTCCCAGAGACATTTCTCCTCCTTCTTCTTACCGCCGGCCATCTCTTCCCAATTGATGCCCAACACTGGGCTCTGTCCAAGCTTAGGCCTTCTTCTATCCTTAGCTCTGTTGAATCCCTAGCTACAGAGCTGCTCCCAATTCTGGCCCCTCTCCTCCTCCTAGAATTGAGCCTCCAGTCTGGATCTCCCTAGCTTAGGGCTGGGAGCCCTAGGACAAAACAACCTCCAGGTTCAGATTTGGGGTTCTATGAGAGCAGGCTGACATCACAGATTCTCCATGGGCTCTGGTATTTCCCTAGATACCCCCAACCCATCCCACCACTTCTATGCATTTCTCTCAGATTCTACTTGCCTTCAGTATACTCCCCCCAAGAAGGTCCTGTTTAACACCAACTCAGTTATTTCTATTCTGTTCTCCCCAGAATTACCTTTTCTTATCCCCTTTACCTAGGTCTCTCTATTTTCCTTACAGACTTAAAAGTAACCTACACTGCAGTCCAGCCAGCATAGTTGAGATGTGACTCTTCCTCACTAGAGGATGTCAATTAATGAAAATAGGAGGAGCCTCCAATGGCTCTGCTTGGGTTAGAAAGCAATCTTGGGTCATTCCATTTGCCAGAGCAGAAACCCCAGAGCTGTGATGAGGGGTAGGAGGTGGGTACACCTTAGTGTCAGTTGCTGGAAACTACAGCTAAAACATGTATGCATGAAGAGGCTGGAGGGGGTAAGGACGGGTGCAGGAAACGTGGTTTTATTAAGTATGAGGGAGAGAGAACTGGGAGAGAGAAGATTCTAAAGTATTTGATGGTGTCTTCTTTAACTAGACGTTTCAGGGCCTCTTACTGCCCTGCTGTGGCTTCTCCTCCATTCTCTTACCTGGGCCTGTGTCCAAAGCAGGATGAGATCATTTGTCTCATATATCCAAGCTGTAACAGCAAAGTGTCCGTTGAACTAGCTCCTGTCCCTTTCTGCCTTCCCGTCTCATCTCCGGAAAGGAGTTGCCCATTTAGTCTCATGTATCTCCTTGGACTAAGAGGCACACTCTTCACGAGTATCATTTTATGTTTTTAGGTTCAATTTTTTTGTCTTTACCTGAATGAACTTGGACAAATTAGGGAACCTTGGTGGAGCAGTGGTTAAGTGTTTGGCTGCTAACCGAAAGGTCAGTGGTTGGAACCTACCAGCTGCTCCTTGGGAGAAAGATGTGACAGTTTACTTCTGTGAAGATTACAGCCTTGGAAACCCTATAGGGCAGTTCTATCCTGTCCTATGGCATCACTAAGAGTCTAAATCAACTTGATGGTAATGGCTTTGGTTTATGATCCTCAGTTTTCCCAACTGTGTGTCTAGTGATAACCATTACCACAACTGGAGGAGAAGATAAATATGTACAGGGCTTAGTGCAATGCCTGATAATACATGATAATGACTGCATTGTGGAACTGCTGAGCAGCTTTCAGTCATGTTTTCTGTTGCTTTTTTTTTTTTTTTTTTTTTGGTATTTCTGTTTGCTTGTCTTCCCCTTACATTTTCACACACCTATTCTCCCAAAAACAGCACTTTGGGATCTGAATCATCAGGTTAAGAAAGGAGTTTTTCTGATTTGCCAAGTATTTCCCTTCTCCCAAAACTTCCTTGATTGGATCCACCTGGTGGCATAGTGGTTAAGTGTTTGGCTGCCAACCAAAAAGTCGGCAGTTCAAATCTACTAGCCACTCCTTGGAAACCCTATGGGGCAGTTCTATTCTGTCCTACAGGGTCGCTATGAGTCGGAACCGACTCAACAGCACCTAACAAGAACAATAACAGCATCATATCTCTTCCTCTAAAGATAAACAAATATATATCCACTAACCAACTCCCTTATGCCCATTCTAGAGTCAGTGCCCAGATTATTTCTCTAGACCAGGCCAACACCTCCTCCTGGCAAGCTCTGCCGGTACTAAAGAGTATAATTTATGGCTCAGTTAGAGTCTTACCTGCACAGTCTGCCGGTCAGGAATACCACTATACACAGAAATCTGCGGCCCAGTGGGGCGGCCACTGCCACCACTGTTGCTACTGTTGCAGCCACTGCTGCTAGTGACCCCACTGGTACTGCTGGCGACACTGGCACTGCTAGATGTATGCGGGACTGGTAACTCATTCTCCATGGCCTGCAGGGTGGCACAGTCAGGGTGTTCAGATGGCAGAAGAGCAGGCGTATGCTGGGAGGGGAGATACAGAATTGAAATGTTAAATACTTAATAGAGAACACACATACATGCATCAGCCTTTCAAACAGCCTATGTGGGGCCACTTCTGAACTGAGGTCTCCAGACACACCTGCCATCAGAAGGACAGGGCCAGGTTTGGTTTACTAGGAGAGACTTGCAATCAGGTCTGCCTAGAGGAGGTCAAGCCAGTAAAGGAGGCAGATTACCTATAACGCTCTTCCTTGCAGTTGTCTTAGGAACTGTCTTAGTTATCTAGTGCTGCTGTAACAGAAATACCACAAGTGGATGGCTTTAACAAAGAGAAATTTATTTCTTCACAATAAAGTAGGCTAAAAGTCCAAATTCAGGGCATCAGCTCCAGGGAAAGGCTTTCTCTCTCTGTTGGCCTTCTCATCAACGTTCCCCAGGACTAGGAGTTTCTCCACACAGGGACCCCAGGTCCAAAGGACACGCTCTGCTCCTGGCACTGCTTTCTTGGTGGTATGAGGTCCCACTGTCTCTCTGCTCACTTCTCTCTTTTATATCACAAGACATTGCCTAAAGACACAATCCAATCTTGTAGATTGAGTCCTGCCTTACTAACACAACTGCCCCGCATCCTCCCTCATTAACGTCATAGAGGCAGGATTAACAACATATAGGAAAATCACACAATACAAGGAATCATGGCCCAGCCAAATTGATACACACATTTTCTGGGGGACATAATTCAATCCATGACAGGAACCATCTCACCCCATCAGCCTCTTCATCTTTGCGATGGGGAAACTGAACAGCAGAGAACTTACGTTATTTGTCCATGTTTATACAGTCAGCTATTGAAAGAAATGGGATTAAAAATCTAGAGAGAAAACAGAATGCAAGAAAGAGGCAAATAAGGAGGCACTAAACTGAAGTGTTTATTTTGTTTTCTTTTCAAAGCCAAAAGAGTTTCAAGTATGTTTAAAGTCTGTTTTCTTTATTAAGTACTTGCTGCGTACTCTCTGAGTCTAGTGCTGGTTGGGGCACTACACGGAGCAATTTGGTCAAAAGCTCAGGTTTTGGGTTTCTGCCACTTACTAACTGGTAAGTCAAAACTTCTCTAAACTTCTTTTTCTTAATCTATAAAATGTAATAGTATACGAATTGTGAAGGTTAAGTAAAATAATGAGGCAAAGTGCTTAGCAGAGTGTCAAGCATATGCCAAGTGCTCCATAAATACTGATTATTGTTGTGGTTATTAATATTGTCCCCAGGCTGGTTCCTATGGTCCTGTTCCAATAGATCAACTCTCTCCCAACATGGACTTGGCAGAGCCTTTTAGAACCTTCTATCCCAGTCAGTAAGGAGTGCCAGAAATTCTTTCAGGGACCATCCTACTATCCGCGTTCAGAACTGGAAATTGTACATTGCCTTGAGGCAATATGCTTGGGAGTGGGGAGGGGTTGATAAGGAAGGAAAAAAGGAGGGAGAGAAAGAAAAGGAGGGAGAAAGGAAGGGAAAAAGGAGGGAGGAAGGAAAAAGAGTGGGAGAAAAAAGGAGGGAGGGAAGGAGGAAGGAAAAAAAGAAGGGAGAGAGAAAGGGAGGGGCATACTCAGATATGAATTCAATTTCCTCTTTTTCTTCTTCTATGCTACTCCTAATAAAGTCCCCATTTCTATATACAAGCTTTTCCTTGTACCCCTTCCTTTCTACTTCTGAAAATGCCATATCTTTGTCACCCCATCATAGACATTCAACCCTCTGCTTACAGATTATACCAATTTAACCACTGCACCACCAGGGCTCCTTACACTAATAATAGTGATTACTTATTGAGCACCTACTATGTATCAAGGAGTCCCTGGGTGGCATGAATGATTAAGCACTGGGCTACTAACCCACCCAGAGGTACCTCAGAAGAAAAGCGTGGCAACCTGCTTCCAAAAATTACAGCCATGAAAACCCTATTGAGGAAAGTTCTATTCTGAAACACATGGCTTTGCCATGAGTTGGAATAGACACAATGGCAACTGGTTGCTATGTGTCAAGCACTGTAGTAGATGCTTTATATATACTCATGACCTCCCATATAAGGTAGGTATTATTATCCCAATTTTGTCGATGAGAAACTTGTCCCAGTAACTTATCTAAGGTCATCACTGAATACAATTCTAAACCAAGTGTGAGTTCAAGCCAGAGCTCTTCCCACTACACTATCTGAGATTTTACCCATAACCTCAACTTGAGTCATTATTTCAATGACATTGGACATATTCTATGTCAGTGATACTAGACTTTTGGATGTGGAAAGGAACTGATATCATTGCATTTAATCCCAAATTATTAATTAATGTCTATTAAATCGTTTATACTTATAAAATATTTCCGTGTACATAATGTATATATAAAGGATAATATGCATGTATACCCACCAACCAGTTTAAGAAATTGAATGTAACCATGACCCCTCTCATTTTTTTTAACGCAAAAACTGAGGCCCAGTTATTGAGGAAGTGACTTCCTCATGATGATGTGGCTCCTCTGAATCCCCTACAGTACGATGGACATGGAAGTCATGCTCGGGAAACCTACTGGTCTCATGGTGGGGGGAACTCACTCAAGTAGAGGGTTGTTATTTGTCCTGAGGAGAAGTCAGAAGCTAGGGTCCTGCCATATGTCACTTTCTCACTGGTCTTCTAGTGGAAGGGAACTTGAGCCAGCAAGAAATAGAATTAAAAAATATGCTGTTGTGTGCTGTTGAGTCAATACCGACTCATAGCGACCCTCTAGGAAACAGAGTACAATGGCCCTATGGGTTTTCTAGGCTGTAATCTTTATGGTAGCAGATTGCATTCTTTTCTCCCACAGAGCCACTAGGTGGGTTTGAACTGCCAACTTTCTGGTTAGCAGCGGAGTGCTTAACCATTGTGGCACCAGGGCTCCTTAATTAAAAAGTATAGACCAATATAAAACAAACTCATTGCCATCGAGTAGATTCCAACTCATTATGACCCCATACGTTACAGAGTAGAATTGCACCATAGGGTTTTCTTGGCTGTAATCTTTACAGAAGCAGACTGCCAGGCCTTTCTTCCATAGTGTCACTGGCTAAGTTCAAATCGCCAACCTTTAGTTTAGTCGTCGAGCACAAACTGGGCCACCCAGGGACCTATAGACCAATATAGTAGCTTTCAAATTTTTTCTCTACAGTTCCCCTCTGAACCCAAGCTTTCAGTATCTCCCTACTCCCATCTTCCTTCTGTCTCAAAGCTGCGGTCTGTTGGGAAGTAAAGGAGGCACTTAGAAGTTTCAGTGAGGGCTACTGAGGTATCTGCGACTCTTATCGTGCCCTGCCTCCTGGTACCCCACATTAGAAAGTCTGAACTCTTTAAACTTTCATAGTATCTAGGTTTTAAGTATTTTATCCAGTGTTATTCAATTTCATTTCAATTCCTACTTTTATTTTTCTCTTCTCTTCCTTCTAACTAGTTCCTTATTCTTTCCCAAGGCCACCCATCCCTTTGGACTCCCACTATGAACCACAGCCAAATCTGATTAATGGCTAACATGCAGAACTAGAAGTCTGTTTTTCTTTGGATTCCAGCTCACTGTGTGGTTTTGTCTGAGCCCAAGCTCTGAAGGCCTGGGATTCCTACTTCAGTCAAATCTCCCCTCCCAGCGGCAAGGGACCACTTTGAATGATGTGCTGACTATAACCGGCTTGGATAGTGATCTTATTACAGCTCTCTGTTGCCCAGAGGGCGTGAGACCAGCAGCTGCAGAAATGCTGATGGTTCTGCCCTCCCAGGAGCCGCCAAGTCTAGGAAACACTAGGCTTTTGTCCCCAGGGTCAGGGAAATCCATTTGCTGTGCATTACAGCTGTGGCAGAGGTTTCAGGGAAGCAGAGCTCTGAAAACAGAGCTCTCCAAATCTGGCCTAAAGCCCTAGGGTAGGGTAGGGTGGAGTTTTTCCTAATGGAATTGGAGATTGACAGGAAATGAGAGGTCTAGTCAGTCCCACAAAGGCTACTGGTGTTATCATTCCTATAGTTGCTTGTGTGAAGTCCCTGGGTGCTGTAAACAGTTAATGCACTCAGCTGTCAACCAGTGGTTCAAGTCTACTTACAGAAAAAATCAGCCATCGAAAACCCTACGGAGCACATTTCTACTCTGACACGCATGGGGTCGCCATGAGTCAGGGTTGACCTTGTGTATGGAGAGTTTTAAAAGGCAGAGTGAAGTTGTTGCTCTTGGATTGCCTCTCTGTATGAGCCACAAGGCAATAATATCAAGACTCTCTAGACTTAAGAAGACATCTTTATACCTCTGAGTTGCTGGATTAATAAGTATCCTGATTTGTACCAGTTTAATTATGTCTTGAATATTTTCCTCTATAGTGCTAGAAGATGAGCTTCCTAGGTTGGAAGGCACTACACAGTGGCCACAACAACAGACTCAAACATACCCATGATCCTGAAGATGGCGCAGGACCAGGCAACGTTTCCTTCTGTTATATATAAGGTTGCTATGAGTTGGAGCTGACTTAGCAACTGATAACAATTATGCCTCTGGTAGTGTCTGGGGCTACTGATGCATTTGAAGTAGTCCAAATGGATTCAGTTCAAACCTCTTCAAAAAGTTCCCTCTCTTTTCCCAGTTCTCTGCCTTTTGCCACCTCTTGTGTCTCTAGAAACCTAAATAAATAAATGAAGGTCAACAAAGGCAAAAACGAAGGACGAGAGGTCAAAACTGATCATATAATCAAAACAGAATGATTTCATTGTGAAAGAGAATGCCATGTTTTTCTAATGAATAAACTCTGAAACTTCACTGTTTTCTTTGTAATTTATAAAAGGCAGACTGTATCAAGTATTTATATAACAAGCTGGTGCTGGTTGGTTGAAGACAATGAGGAGGAAAAGAAGGATTGGACCTCTTTTGGGAGGGTCATGTAAAGCGATACCTTGCAAATGCTGAGTGTCTGGGCACTGAGGCACAAGGATGAACTTGTCTAGACTCAGGCAGCTTTAGGCTCATTGCTCTAAGATGGGGCAACTATACATCCAGTATCTTCAATGGCAAGAATTGGCAGACTTTTTCAGTAAAGGGCCAGATAGTAAATATTTTAGGCCTTGCAGGCCATATGGTCTCTGTTGCGACTATTCAACTCTGTTGTGGTAGTGTGAAAGCAGCCATAGATGAGACATAAATGAATGAGCTTGGTTGTATTCCAATAAAACACTGGTTACAAAAAAAAGATGGCGAGCTGGATTTGGTCCGCAGGCTGTAGTTTATGGACTCCTATTCTATGGCAAGGCCCCTGAGTGGCGCAAATGGTTTGTGCTTGACTGCTAATTTAAAGGTTGATGGTTCAAACCACCCAGCATTACCACAGAAGAAAGCCGAGTGATCTGCTTCTGTAAAGACTACAGCCAAGAAAACCCTATGGAGCAGTTCTACTCTGTAACACATGGCTTTGCCATGAGTCAGAATTGATCTGGCAACAGTGGGTTTGGTTCTATGGCAAACCCATTTTTATATATCAGCCACATATCTGACAGTGTAGCTGTAGTATGCATATTGGTTAACAGCAAGGGTTTGAGAGTCAGAATGACTTAGACTCAAATTCCAACTCTGCCACACACTAGCTGCATATCCTTGGGCAAGTTATGTCATCTTTTTGGGCCTCAATTTCTTTGGTAGTAAAATGAGATAACATTTCCTTCCCAGGGTCATTGCATGGCTTAAATGAGATGTCTGTAAAGCACTGGGCACAATGCCTAACAAACAGTAATCATGTGATAAGTGGCGAGGATATGATGTCTGACTGGGAATTGGAAAATGATTACTTTAACCACGGTAAATAGTGATGGCCACACAAGTTATTTTTCATCATTGGTCACAATCACACTTAAGATCTCTCTATAAAGAATATATGGCCCATTTTACCTGTCTAAATTTTTGTCTTTTTTTTTTTTTAAAAGGGCAGTGTTTCCAGAAGCTTTTTGGGAACATGAGGTTTAAAGAAAGCTAGTGTATACAGGGGAAGGCTGCACAACTGGACTAAACCAAAACTAAGAAGTTTCCTGAATACAACCAAACACTTCGAGAGACAGAGTAGCAGGGGTGGGGGACTGGGGACCATGCTTTCAGGGGACATCTAGGTCAACTGGCATAACAAAG
>NW_004443951.1:24415632-24441308 GCF_000243295.1 Trichechus manatus latirostris | reverse complement strand
ATTGGTCCCAACCCACCTGGAGTAAAGGAGAATGAAGAACACCAAAGTCACAAGGAAAGTATTAGCCCAAGAGACAGAAAGGGCCACATAAACCACAGACTGCATCGGCCTGAGACCAGAAGAACTAGATGGTGCCTGGCTACCACCAATGGCCGCCCTGACAGGGAACACAACAGAGTCCTTGATGGAACAGGGGAAGGGTGAGGTGCAGAACTCAAATTCTAGTAAAAAGACCAGACTTAATGGTCTGACTGAGACTGGAGGAACACCAGAAAGCATGGCCCCTGGACTCTCTGTCAACCCAGAACGAAAACCACTCCCGAGGCCAACTCTTCACTCAAAGATTAGACTGGAATATGGGACATAAAATGATACTCATGAGGAGTGTGCCTCTTAGCTCAAGTAGATACATGAGACTAAATAGACAGCTTCTGTCCGGAGGTCAGATGAAAAGGCAAAGAAGGTCAGGAGCTGGCTGAATGGACACGGGAAATCAGGGGTGGAAAGGCGGAGTGTGCTGTCGCAGTATAGGAAGAGCAATCAGGGTCTCATAACAATGTATAAATTTTTGTATGAGAGACTAACTTGAATTGTAAACTTTCACTTAAAGTACAACAATAAAATTAAAAAAAAAAAGAAAGGTAGTGTATACAGTGATTAAGAATATATGCTCTAGAGCCAGACTGCCTGGGTTTAAATTCAGTTTCCTAGTTGTGTGAATCTGAGCAAGTTACAAAACCTCACTAGGGTTCAACCTCCTCAACTGTAAAACAAGGGCAATAATACCATCTTGTGGGGTGGTTGTGAGTTTTAAGTGAGTAAATACTTGTAAAGCAGTTGGAAGAGCGCCTGGTACTTAGCGAACACTTAATGTTAGCTATTATTATTATTATTGACAGTGTTAAAGGTTCCTCAACCTTAAAGTGGGGTGGTATTCTGGTAGTTTTCAGAAGACTGACACATAAATTTGGATCCAATCGTGGATCTACTATGCTAAGTTGGTGCCTGGCTTTAAGCCATCCATTTCTTTAATTTCCCAGCTAGCCATCACACACCATTGCCATTTCCTTTTTTCTCTTACTTTAAATACTGCCTAATACTAAACTGACTAGCCTAAAAGGTCAAATGAAACTGATGGCTAAAAAGGGGACAAAGACATAAAAAGCAGCCTTGTTAACATTATAGCTTTGAATGCTCTAAGGCAGGGGTTTTCAAAGTGTGGTCCCTCCTGACAGGGATCGCAATAGAGGGTCCTGGACAGAGCTGGAGAAAAATGTAGAAGAAAATTCTAATTCACAAAAAAAAAAACAACCCACCAGACTTACTGGTCTGACAGAGACTGGAGAAACTCCGAGAGTACGGCCTCCAGACCCACTTTTAGCTCAGTACTGAAGTCACTCCTCAGATTCACCCTTCAGCCAAAGATTAGACAGGCCAAAACACGGGCACACCAGCCCAGGGGCAAGGAAGAGAAGGCAGGAGGGGACAGGAAAGTTGGTAATGGGGAACCCAAGGTCAAGAAGGGGAGAGTGTTGACATGTTCTGGGGTTGGAAACCAATGTCACAAAACAATATGTGTATTAATTGTTTAATGAGAAACTAGTTTGCTCTGTAAACCTTCATCTAAAGTACAATAAGAAAACAAAAACAAAAAACAAAGTGTTGTCCCTCAGGAACTTGCCCAAAATGCATTCTTAGGCCCCATCTCAGACTTAATGAATCAGAAATTCTGGTGATGGGGCTCAGTAACCTGTGTTTTTATAAAACTTCTGGGGGATTCTGATGCCCATTAACCCTTTTAAGCTCCAATTTTTTCGTGTTTTGAATTTTTTGATGATGGCATGTGTTTTCAGTAGTGGAATGCATGCTTACTGATTGAGTGTATTCAAATTTTGGGTTGGTAATATGGATTTTGAAAATTTCATGTGGGCATACATTTTCCCACAAAAAGTTGGCAGTAGTCTGGCACAATGTTTAGTGGTCTCTTTCTGCCCCTAGGATTTTTGGAGAGTGGCACCTTCCATTTTGTTACATTGGTTTTCCAAATATCACACACACACACCCACACACAAACAAAGAAGCCCACCAGGGCTCCCTAACTATTGCACAGGAAGCCATAAATATTCTTACGAGGATTACCTAGCTGTACAAAAGCCAAAAGAGACAAAAGTTTTACCCAATCACACTTTCTGGATGCACTGCCTCAAACCTAAGTCTTCTACATTAGTGAATTTGCACCAAAGAATGTTTCTTTTGCTTTTCACCATTACACAAGCCCCCACTGGACAGCAGCATATACTTCTAGTGTGACAAACAGCCTCTGGAGAAACCTGAGACTCGAAATGTTTGTGGGCACATTCTGTCCCAAGAAGCATAAAAGAGTTAAGTTTGAGAACTACTGCTCTAAGGGACCACATTATCAGCCGTAACATAAGATTACAAAGTGGCAGTCACATTTATGATGTAAAATAGTCATAATGAGGTTCCTGCAAGACAGGCTAAAAGTTGGGGAGAGGGTTGGATGGGGGAAAGTTATCAAACAGTTTCTTCCTTGTTGAAAACCCCAAGATAGTGTGAGAAGGGGGCATGTTGGCAGCAAACAATTTGGGGATCTTCCTGCTTCTCTCTCCATCCTCATCATTTACCACATCCCCACATACAGCCTCTTCTCCAGCTAAATTGAATTACCAGGAGCTTCCCGAATTAGTCATATTCTGTGCCTTTATGCCTTTGCCCAGACTGTTCCCTCTGCCTGGACCACTTCCTCTACCCCTTTCTCTCCCCATCTACCAGGCAATTCAGCAATAATGTCTGCTCCTCTTAGAGGCTTCCCTTGTGTACCCAGTCTGGATTTGGTGCCTTCTGAACTTTGATAACATACCATGACAGCCCATTTTCTTCACTGGCAGTGACTCTTTAGTTTTAGATCCCTAATGGAAACCCTGGTGGTGCAGTGGTTAAGAGTTTGGCTGCTAACCAAAAGGTTGGCAGTTCGAATCCACCAGGCACTCCTTGGAAACCCTATGGAGCAGCTCCACTCTGTCCTATAGGGTCACTATGAGTTGGAATCGACTCGATGGCAATGAGTTTGTTTTTTTTTTTTAAATGTCTAACACAAGAGCCCTGGTGGTGCAGTGGTTAAGTGCTCATTTGCTAACCATTGGCGGTTCAAACCTACTAGCCGCTCCATGGGAGAAAGATATTGCAGTCTGCTTCTGTAAAGATTACAGTCTTGGAAACCCTATGGGGTAGTTCTACTTTGTCTTATAGGGTCACTATGAGTCGAAATCAACTTGACGGCAATGGGTTTAATACCTAACACAGGGATCCTGGGTGGCAGAGGCGGTTTGCAATCAGCTGCTAACCAAAAAGTTGGCAGATCAAACCCATCCAGTGGCTCCACGGAGGAAAGCCCTGGCGATGTGCTTCCATAAAGATTACAGTCAAGAAAACACTATGAAGCAGTTCTACTCCGTAACTCATGGGGTTGCCATGGGTTGGGGCTGACTCAATGGCAGCTAACAATAACAAAAGCAACGCTTAAAATGGAGTCCTGTGCGGTATAAATGGTTAATGTGCTAGGCTGCTAAATGAAAGGTTGGAGGTTCAAGTCCATCCAGCAGTGCTACAGAAGGCCTAGTGATCTACTTTCAAAAAATTAGCCACTGAAAACCCTGTAGAGCACAGTTCTACTCTGACGCACATGGTATCTTCATAAATCAGAGTCCATTTAATGGCAACTGGTTTTTAAATTCCTAACATAGTGCATTGCCAGCAACAGTAAATATTTGTTAAATGAAGAGTGAATGAAGCTTGAAGCTCAACTGGTAGATCTTAACCTCCTGATGAGGACTGACTTCTAGATACTGAAGCACCCTGTGAAAATACAATGAAAAGGTATTTTTTAAACTATTAGCAGCCATTAATACCTTTACTTAAATTTGTTAGTCCAGATTACTACTACTACTCTCAATAAATAGGAAAAGGGCCCAGGACATAAAAATTTTGATTTAGGAATAGAGGCAGAAGGGAAAATGAAAGATAAGAGGTACTGAAGTGATGGACATGGGACACTGGTTACTGTGAAAGGTGGATGCAGGAGAAAATTCTGGTCAGAAAGCCTAGACCCAGTGTACCATTTATTGGCTGTATGAGCAACTCATCAGCATCACATGGAGAGGATAATACTTTACCTCCTACTTCACAGGGCTTTTGCAAAAAGGAAACAAAATATACATGCAAAAGCATTTTAGAAAAAAAAACTACACAAAATTGACTCAACAGCAATTTTTTTTCTTTTTTACTCCAGTCTAGGCCTCTCTGGGCCAGTCAGTTCGTAGAATTTAGCTTACCTCCTGTTGCCTTCTGTCTAATACACTGTCTCACAAGTGTTATCTCAAGCAGTAGGGTCAGTCCAAGGCAAACTTGTTAACTTAACTTTCCCAAGGCCTGCCTGGTATCCTAGAAATCACATTTGGGTAATAAAAATGTCTAATATTTGTAGCCTTTCCTGTTCATAAGTATTTCTACATATATTATCGATCTACACAGAAGGCTGTGTATAAAATAATTTACAATCATTCAATAGAAAAATAATACAAAACAAAACAATTACCACATAGAGCTTTGGAGAAAAGGGATGAAGGAAACCTATCTTCCCTGAGTGTCCAGTATGTGTCGGGCACAGTCTCAGGGAGGCAGCACGATTTAGAAGAAAGAGAAGGAGCTTTGTAGTCAGAAAAAACTGTCTCATTCCTGCCTCTGCTCCAGTTGTGAGACCTTAGGTTACTTAGCCTCTGGGGACCTCAGTTTCCTCATCTGTAAAACAGTGCTAGTGATATAGATTTTTAAGAATTATCATGAAAAGTACACAAGAAAAAGCAAGCAAAACATTGAGCAAGTGCGCAGCAGAGTGGACATTCAACAATTATCAACCTCCCTTTGTTTGCCTTAATCTTTCTAGCATTGTTTCAGAGTCATAATTATAGATGAGGAAACACGTTCTGAGTAGCTTTCCCAAGATCATAAGCTATTATTAAGTGGCATACACCAGAACAGTCTGAATCTAGAGTTCAATGTCCCAGGAGCTTTATGGGAATGCCTTGAGTGTGTAAAAGGGGAGAGTCTCAAACATTCGGGTTTCTAATCCTTTACAATGATCTAAACCAAAGCTAACCTGAACATACTTTTAGTCCTGGCTTGAATATAAGCTTACCACCAGAGTCCAAAAAGCCTCAATCTCAAATCCTAGGAATTTTCTTCCTAAAAAAAAAAAAAAAAAAACAAACAAACCCATCTACAGGTGAAATTGGAAGAGGTGATAACCAGGATAGATATAAGCCATGGCGTATATGTGTGTGTAGAGGGTGCATATGTATGTGGGAAAAGTAGATGAAATTGGGAGACTCTAGAAGCCAGTTAGCAACTGCTATTACTAAATTCCCCATACAACTCCAAGCTCTGTGCAGTAAAGGTGCTTTAGAAGTCCAAAGTGTAAATGATCAAAAACCATTCTTCTTATGGCTATTTTTCATGTGACAATTGAGTTATCAGCTCTCAAGGTGTTTGGATTAATAGACTATATTAGATTGTGAAGAGCCATATAACTTGACATTTTAACCTCTGTTCTCCGCTCTCTCCTCACATCTTCTCTGGGACAGTTCCCTCCTGAAGGCCTTCACTGCTTTGGCCCAGTCCACCATTTAGAGGACTCAGCCATTCCTAAGAAGCTTTCTCTTGGAAAGCTTTTGCTTTGGCCCTAACAACTTGTCTGGCAGCTATTTCATAGCTTTGGAATCACAAAGCAGTTCCAGAGTCTCCCAGGCCCAGGCCTGAGGCCTCCTTACTCTCATTTGTCCCAAATAATAATGTGTAATTGCTATTAACATTCCCTCTAGCAGAAACATACTGCATGTCTGTGGTCAGCCTATGGTCCACTGTGACCACCAGCCTTTTTTTCCTATTATATTTGGAAAGTTCACTTGCATTCCATTTTATACCCAAAAGTTTGCTTTTCTTCTCTTAGCATACCTGTTGGCTTTTAGCTCCTTATATTTCTGACCATTCTCTACTATTTGCAGGGAAAAAACATTTAAATGCGGTAGATCCCCCTCAACCCTCCACTCTTTCCAGACCTGTATAACTCTACCCCACTTCTTTTCTCATATTTATAAAAATTAGGTAGCTAATTCTGATAGCTAAAGTACGCAGAACTAGGACTCAACCTAACCCATTGCCATCAAGTTGATTCTGACTCATAGAGACCTTATAGGACAGAGCAGAACTGCCCCATAGGGTTTTCAAGGCTGTAATCTTTACAGAAGCTGACCGCCACATCTTTCTCCCATGGAGCGCCTGGTGGGTTTGAACCCGTGACCTTTCGGTTGGCAGCTGAACACTTAACCATTGCACCCCCAGGGCTCCTGAACTAGGACTAAAAAAGATAAACAAACAAAAACCCAAATCTGTTGTTGTCGAGTTGATTCCGACTCATAGTGACCCAACAGGACGTCAAAGGGTTTCCAAGCAGCAGCTCATGGATTTGAACTGCTGACCTTTTGATTAGCAGCCAAGTTCTTAACCACTGCGCCACCAGGGCTCCAAACTAGGACTACTGGGTGGAAATTGTAAGTGATAGATTTCAAAACAGAAAGAAAAGTACTTCCTAACAATTGGAGAGGAATCCCTGGGTGGTACAAATGGTTAAGCGCTTGACTACTAACTGAAAGGTGGGCAGTTCAAACCCATCGAGAGGCACCTCAGAAGACAGGCCTGGCAATCTGCTTCTGAAAGGTCACGGCCTTGAAAACCCTGTGGAGCAGTTCTACTCTGCACACATAGGGTCATTATGAGTCAGAACTGATTCCACAGCAACAACAACAGCTATAACTGGAGGCGTTAAAAAAGTGGAAGGGACTGCTTTGTGAAGAAGTGAGTTTCCAGTGGGTTATTGTTGTTAGTTGCCATTGAGTCGATTCCAGCTCATGGTGACCCCATGTGTGTAGAGTAGAACTGCTCCATAGGGTTTTCAAGGCTGTGACCTTTCAGAAGCAGATCGCCAGGCCTGTCTTCTGAGGTGCCTCAGGGTGGGTTCAAACTGCCAACCTTTTAGCTACTGAAGGTGTTCACACAGAGGATGGGCAACCATATGGCAATTGTAATTCATGCAGAGTTGCCTCTAAAGTCTCTTTCCACGCTAGTAGTGCATAAATTCCACAGAAATCTTTTACTGGACACCAGAGATCCAACTGAAATTTTAAGCTTTTTACTTATTTCTAACTCTTTCATTTGTGAATGCTGTTTTAAATGCTAATCTTGTTTTTCAAGCTGCAGGGCAGCTCCTAATTGGTTTTCCTCACTCTACTCACTAACGAAAGAGTAAATGCCATTAGTGTGAACTTCCAGATTCTCATCATCTACCTAAGGTGGAAGAAATCATTGTTCTTATTTCATGGATGGGGCAGTAGAAAAGTTGATCTCTTAGAACCCCAGAATAATAGTCAACTACCCAACTTGCACATCCAACCACTGTCCACCCATCCAGCCATCTGTTTGTCCATCCATCCATCTATCCTTCCCTCTCATATTTATGAACAATTATATGCTTGGTACTGAATGGAATACAAAAAATGACTCAGATAGGGACTCTGTTCTTAAAGAGTTAAACAATTTAAAAGAAATAAGAAAAGTACATAAATATAACAGGGGTCAGCAAACTTCTTCTATAAAGGGCCAGTAGTAAATAGTTTAAGCTTTGCAGACCATACACGATCTCTGCTGCATACTTTTCTTTGATTTTCTTCCAACTACTAAAAAATGTAAAAACCTTTCTTAGCTCAAGGGCTTTACTACATAAAGAGGTTGCAGGCTGGATTTGGCCCATGGGCCCTAGTTTGCCAACCCCTGAAATGTAATAAGGTGTAAAGTTGTAACTTTTAGTTGAATCAGCTCTAAGTTTAATTTGGGGTGGGTTTTTCAAAGATGGGTTTGACTGGGACTTATAGAAATGGACAGGGGCCATTCTAGATGAAAGGAGATTGTTCCCATCACATGTTGCCCCTGTTTTCTATTCTTAGAGCAGAGGTTTTCAATGAGCGGTCGGTTTCACCTGGGAAATTATTAAAAATGCAAATTTCCAGGCCCACAGTGGTTCTCAAATTTTAGTGTGAATCAGAATCATCTGGAAGGTTTGTTAAAACAGACGCTGGTCCCCACTCCCAGGTTTCTGATGCTGCTGATTTCAAGGGTCACGCTTTGAGAAACACTCTCTTAGAAAATGCTAGGGAAGCAGAGGTGGAAGAGATTTTTCTCTATTTCAACATCTGAGAAAACTGTGATGAAGAACTGAGAACTCAAAGGTGATGAAAATCCCCGCTGGAGGTACAAGAGGAAGTAGATCTGTACTTTACGGCATGGAGCCTTTGCAGAGCACCAGGTTCATTCCATTTAATATATGTTCTTAGCAGGGCTTTGAACCAGTTCGTTCCAGTTCAAACCCCTGCTGAGAATTTGCATTTCCACCCCCAGATATACTGAATCAGAATCTATAGTTTAACAAGGTCCCCAGGTGATTCTTATGTATAATAAATTTTGAGAACCACTCTGCTAGTGGTTCTCAGAATTGGTCCCTAACCAGCAGTATTAGCACTGCCTGGGAACTTGTTAGAAATGCAAACTCTCAGCAGGGGTTTGAACTGGACTGAACAAATTCAAAGCCCTGGGTCTCAGAAAGGGGCTTTGAGCCACTGCAAATTGGTGATGGCTTGTTTTTTCCCTCCAGGGCAGGAGTTTTGAGTCTTGTTAGGCTCACCCACTGGAAGCACCAAGTCATTGCGGGGGATTGTGTAGTTGGGAGGATCTATCTTCTCTTCTGAGTCTTGGCTATTGGCACACATTGTGTCTTGCTCCTGATAATTTCCATGTATTTTATCACTCTTACAAGATGGTCCCCTCTGCATTATGCCTGGGACAACCTTCTCTGATCAGGCAAAAAAAAAAAAGTGGTTTTAGTTTAGCATTTAAATTAAATGACTTCTAAAAACTCATATGGAGCTCAGCAAGGCTGAATTGTGGAGGCGGGTAGCAGGGAAAGACAAGCCAGAGAGTACGCAGAGGAATCTCAGAGGAGGCTACGGGCAACCAGACACAGGAAGCGTCATTAATCTGACAGACAATGAATGGCAAAAGGCAATTAGCTTGCCTGGGGTTGTAGGAAGCCAATGAAGTATGCAGTACATGGAGGGTCTAGTGTAAGGGCAGGGTCATTGCTAGGGAACTCAAAGGAGGACAAGATAAGGGACGTTAGAGGTGGAGAAACCACCTGGGGCTAGCATGAAGGGAAAGAAAAGTGCTAAGGGCCCCATGGATATTCATTACTCATTACCCTGAAAGTGTCCAGGTGTGGCTGTGCGCTTGCCAGGGCTCCACATGCTGTTACACCAGAACACAATGTTGAAAATGAAATAGACGCTTCAGTTGTGCCCACATGCGCGCGCGCGCGCGCGCGCGCACACACACACACACACACACTCACTCTCTCTCTCTCTCTCTCCATACTACTGCCTCTTTATCCACCTGCCAAGTCTAGCCTGGCAGAAGGGTAGGCTGAGGACTGCCTGGCTAAATAATAACACTAGGACCAAGTGCCTAAACATTGGTGGAGTTATAACCGACACAGTTCTAAACGTCAGTTTATGGGGCTTTCTTCCACACTTCAGAGCAGGCTTGGTTTTTCCCTGTCACACATCTCATTCACAAGCACATTCTCAGGTTCTCGTCCTCACAAGCACTCTACGGCCATGCTAATGGTTCTTAACTGCCTCTACACATTGTCCAGACACATTCATTTATTCACCCTCTCTCATCAGATTCATTCCATATATTAAGCACTACCCCTTGCCTCTAAAAATCACTTCAAATGTCAAAGTTGCTTCCATAGCTTCTGTTCCTGCTCTCTGCAGGACCCTGCTAGCTCTGTCATTCTTATAAAAACGGAACAGGTACCAATACTGGCTTGACTGAGTAAAGAGCCCGAACCAAAGCAGATTGTCCTACCGTGTGATGCAGGTTTGTGGCTGTGGTGTCCCCGCCTTCAAGACCATCCCATTTATCTCTCTTTGTTCCACTCCCTCTCTCTTCCTGCACAACGCTGCAATCACACACATACTCCCGGTTGGAAAAAAAAAAAAAAAAAAGGACAGCCTAATTTCCTGATGATTATGTTGTTACCTAGCAACAGCAAATCAGGGGCTGGGCTTTTTGCCTGCAGTATTTCATGCAAATAGTTTGGAGAAATTGCAGGGTAACCCAGGCTGCTTAGTCTGTTTTCTCAGGGGACACATTACAGAATACAACCAACCCAAAAGGGGACTACTGAAGCCAGCACATGCTTCACATAGCAGGCCATCTGATCCCTTTCTCCCACCCCCCCACCCCCCACCCAGAACCCCTTACAAAAGCATGCAGGTTCCACAGACAGACACTCAGGGAGGCCAAAAAGTTGAAAAGAGGCTCATTAGCAGTCATCCTTTTACCCTGTATCTCTGTACTGATAACTGGAGCCCAGAGCAATCTCTGATACACTGAAAAGCCTACCTTACCAAGAAGGCAAAGAATATTATACTTTCAGTAGTTGTCTGTCGTGGACATGAAGGAGAATCCTCCACAGCCCTCCTTACAGAAAGTAGCTAAGCCTGGCACTGCTAACCTGATTTAACAGCCTTATCTATGCCCATGCTGGCGTATGTCACATGGGAAAATCCATTAATTGTAACTGCATTCCTCCTGGTGCTAACTGGCAAATCTTCATTCAAAGAATGGTTGAACAATGAAGAGACACTACATCATTCATCCTGTTGCTGATGAGTCAATTCCAACTCATGGCAGCCCCTTGTGTTACAGAGAAGAACTGCCTCATAGGGTTTTCTTGGCTATAATCTTTATGGAAGCAGACTGCCAGGCCTTTCTTCCACAGTGCTGCTGGGTAGGTTCAAACCACCAACGTTTAGGTTAACGGTTGAGCACAAACTGTTGGTGCCACCCAAGGACTTTACATTATTAGAAAGAACACCTTAAAGAACTTTTTTTTTTTTTTTTTTCCTCAACAAGGGCTGAGCATTTTGTGTAAAGCATTATTGGGACCCACATGGACCAACTTTCTGTAAGGTTCAGGGACCAGTCCAGTGAGATCTGGTCTGCTACCATAGAAAGTGGAATCAGGGGACAGAGTCTCCAGATTGTGTCCTCAGGGAGAGGTGCCAAGCTTCGGATGGTAGAGTTCAGATATTCAATAGTTTTTTTTGTTTTGTTTTTTTGTTTTGACTCATGCTTGGTAATCCAGAGCCAATGAAAGCAAGAATAGACTATGACTTCAGCTTCTAGCTGTTCACTCTTCCCTTAATGCAGTCTCTAGCCAGCCATCTTCAAAGATATGCTGTTGGTTATAGGACGGTGAAGAGACAGATCTGCCCAAGTCACTATCAGGAATGGAAAAATAATTTAAAATCTATCCTACTGATTTGTTGTTGTTAGTTGCTGTTGAGTTGGTTCTGATTCATGGCACCCTTATATAACAGAATGACATGTTGCCTGGTCTTGTACCATCTTCATGATTGCTGGTATGTTTGAGTCCATACTGATTTGTACCTTTTATGTATTTGTAAGACAAGAGATAATTATATTCTAATCATTACAGTAAGATGGTGACAGCTCTCCAACTTCTGACATTCACAGCCTCACCATCCAGAGCCATATTATGGAACCAAAGAAAAGAACTCTCAATCATCCTTTGTCCAGAAAGGCACAGTTAAGGAATCCCACTCATCTGATGGAGCTGGATAACATCTCTACTCTCCCTGGTCCTATAGTAAATTTCAGAAAAATTTTTGAGTCAGGCACTTTTATCCTCCTAACCTTGGAATAGATAGCATAAGTTTTACAGAAGAGAAAACTGATAAGTAACTTGCTTAAAGTCACAGTTACAAAGTGACAAAGCTGACACCAAAAAACAAGTCTTCTGATTCAAAAGCCTGCACTGTGATGTCCAAAAAGTCCTAGGCCACCCCCAAATCTTTATAGCAGTAAAAGTAAAGGGAAATGGGAGCAGCAACAGAAAGCCACTTTCCAAAGTAAAAACAAAAACAACTTTCCACATTTTTCAAAGGTCTTTCACCCAGAGTCAAATGTTAAACCTTCAGTGACTCTCACCTCTGGCTATACATTAGAGCTACCAGGTCAGCAAATCCGAAGTCTTATGCCTGGGCCCCACTCCAGACCAGCTAATTAAGAATTTCTGGGTGGGAGGGAGGGCAGGCAGTGTTTTTGAAAAGCTTCCCGGGAATGGCACAACCACTTCGGAAAATGGCCTAGCAGTTTCTTATAAAACAAAACATACACCTACCCTAAAACCCGGAAATTCCATTCCTAAGAATTTATTCAAGCAAAATGAAAATACACACCCATAAAAGTCTTGTACAAACATGCCTATAGCAGCTTTATTCATAATAGGCAAAAAAACAAAAACTGGTGTGTACATACAATGGAATACTACTCAGCAATAACAAGGAACAAACAACTGATACATGCAACAACATAGATGAATCTCAAAAACACTATGCTGAATGAAAGTAACCTTACACAAAAGTGCATACTAGATTATTCCATTTATATGATGTTCTAAGAATAGGCAAAGTTAATCTGATGGAAAAAAATCAGAGTAGTGGCTGCCTCTGGAATTGGGGGATAGGGATGGGCAGTGACTAGGAAGGGGGCATGAGGGAACTTCTAGGGTAATGGCAATGTTCTATATGTTAATAGGGGTTTGGATTACCTTGGTGTATGGATCTGTCAGACTCACAGAATGGTATACTTTACGTTTGTGTAGTTCACTGTATATAAATTTTACCTCAAATGAAAAAAGAAACTATAAACAAATATTGAACTCTAGTTAATGATATGCTTGTTGAAGTGTTTAGGGGTGAAGTATACTCATGCCTACAACAGACGTTGAAATGAAAAAAATGGATTGATGAAGGGAGGGATAGAAAAATGGATGGATATGTGATAAGTGTCATGGATTGAATTATGTGCCCCCAAAAATGTGTGTATCAATTTGGCTGGGCCATGATTCCCAGTATTGTGTGGTTGTCCTCTGTTTTGTGATTGAATTTTATGTCAAAGAGGATTAGGGTGGGATTGTAACACCCTTACTAAGGTCACATCCCTGATCCAATGTAAAGGGAGTTTCCCTGGGGTGTGGCCTTTACTACCTTTTATCTTACAAGAGATAAAAGGAAAGGGAGGCAAGCAGAGAGTGGCAGACCTCATAACCACCAAGAAAGCAGTGCTGGGAGCAGAGCACATCCTTTGGACCCAGGGTTCCTGCCCAGAGAAGCTCCTAGTCCAGAAGAAGATTGATGACAAGCACCTTCTTCCAGAGCCGACAGAGACAGAAAGCCTTCTCCTGGAGCTGATGCCCTGAATTTGGACATGTAGCCTACTAGACTGTGAGAAAATAAATTTATCTTTATTAAAGCCATCCACTTGTGGTATTTCTGTTATAGCAGCACTAAATGACTAAGACAGCAGGTATAGTAAAATGTTACTTGTAGAATCTGGATAGTATATACACGAATGTTCACTCTATAATTCTTTCAACTTTTCTGTAGGTTTAAAATTTTCATCACAAAATTTGAGGAAAAAGCACCCAAGATGATTCTGATGAACAGCCATTGGTATAAAAGACAAATTTCAATGACCTTAGTTGAAAAGTGTGAAACGAATAACCCTGTTCCCTTAAATCTCCAGATTGTCTGACATAGTGCAGGAAAATAAGCCCCTCAGGTTGGAAGGCACCCAAAGTACGACAGGGAAGAGTTGCCTCCTCAAAGTAGAGTCGACCTTAATAATGTGGATAGAGTAAAGCTTCTGGGACTTTCATTTGCTGATGTGATATGACTCAAAATAAGAACAGACAGCTGCAACCATTCATTAGTAATCGGAACGTGGAATATACAAAGTAAGAATCTCGGAAAATTAGAGGTTGTCAAAAATGAAATGTTATACTTGAATGTCTATATCCTAGGCATTAGTGACCTGAAATGGACTAGCATTGGCCATTTTGAATTGGACAATCATATGTTCTACTATGCTGGGAATGACAAATTGAAGAAGAATGGCGTCACACTCATTGTCAAACAGAAGGTTTCAAGCTCTATTCTGAAGTACAACGCTGTCAGTGATAGGATAATATCCATACGCCTACAAGGAAGACAAGTTAATACAACTATTATTCAAATTTATGCACAAACCATTAATGCCAAAGATGAAGAAATTAAAGATTTTCACCAACTTCTGCAGTCTGAAATTGATCAAACATGCAAGCAAGATGAATTGATAATTATTAGTGATTGGAATGTGTAAGTTGGAAACAAAGAAGGAACGGTAGTTGGAAAAAAATGGCCTTGGTGATAGAAACGATACTGGAGATTGCATGATAGAATTTTGCAAGACCGAAGATCTATTCATTGAAAATACCTTTTTAACAACACAAATGGTGACTTTACACATGGACCTTGCCAGGTGGAATACACAGGAATCAAACTGACTACATCTGTGGAAAGAGATGATGATTTCAATATCATCAGTCAGAACAAGGCAAAGGGACAACTGCAGAACAGACCATCAATTGCTCATATGCAAGTTCAAATTGAAGCTGAAGAAAATTAAAACAAGTCCACGAGAGGCAAAGTATGACCTTGAGTATATCCCACCTGATTTAGAGACCATTTCAAGAATAGATTTGATGCATTGAGCACTAATGACCAAAGACGCACATAAGTTGTGGAATGACATGAAGGACATTATGCATGAAGAAAGCAAAAGGTCATTAAAAAGAAAGAAAAGACCAGAATGGATGTCAGAAGAGACTCTGAAACTTGTTCTTGAATGTAGAGTAGCTAAAGCGAACGGAAGAAATGATGAAGTAAAAGAGATGAACAGAAGATTTCAAAGGGCAGCTTGAGAAGACACAGTAAAGTATTATACTGAAATGTGCAAAGACCTGGAGTTAGAAAAACAAAAGGGAAGAATGTGCTTGGCATTTCTCAAGCTGAAAAAACTGAAGAAAAATTTCAAGCCTCAAGTTGCAATACTGAAGGATTCTATGGGCAAAATATTGAATGACGCAGGAGGCATCAAAGGAAGATGAAAGGAATACACAGAGTTATCGTACCAAAAAGAATTGGTCGATGTTCAACCATTTCAAGAGGCAGCATATGCTCAAGAACAGATGGTATTAAAGGAAGAAGTCTAAGCTGCACTGAAGGCACTGGTGAAAAACAAGCCTTCAGGAATTGACAGAATAGCAATTGAGATATTTCAACAAATGGAAGCAATGCTGGAAGCACTCACTTGTCTATGTCAAGAAATTTGGAAGACAGCTACCTAGCCAACTGACAGGAAGAGATCCATATTCATGCCCATTCCAAAAAAAAGTGATCCAACATAAGGCAGAAATTATCAAACAATATCATTAATATCACATGCAAGTAAAATTTTGCTAAAGATAATTTAAAAATGGTTGCAGCAACACATTGACAGGGAACTGCCAAAAAGTCAAGTCATATTCAGAAGAGGACAGGAACAAGGGATATCATTGCTGATGTCAGATGGATCTTGGCTAAAAGCAGAGAACACCATAAAGTTGTTTACCTGTGTTTTATTGACTATGCAAAGGCATTTGACTGTGTGGATCATAATATACTATGAATAACATTATGAAGAACGGGAATTCCAGAATACTTGATTGTGCTCACGTGGAACCTGTACATAGACCAAGAGGCAGTCGTTCAAACAGAAGAAGGGAATACTGTGTGGTTTAAATCAGGAAAGGTGCATGTCAGGGTTGTATTCTTTTACCATACTTATTCAATATGTATGCTGAGCAAATAATCCAAGAAGCTGGACTATATGAAGAAGAATGTGGCATCAAGACTGGAGGAAGACTTGTTAACAACCTGTGATATGCAGATGACACAACCTTGCTTGCTGAAAGCAAACAGGACTTGAAACACTTACTGATGAAGATCAAAGACTACGGCCTTCAGTATGGATTACACCTCAACATAAAGAAAACAAAAATCCTCACAACTAGACCAATAAGCAATATCATGATAAATGGAGAAAATATTGAAGTTGTCAAGGATTTCATTTTGCTTGGATCCACAATCAACGCCCATGGAAGCAGCAGTCGAGAAATCAAAAGATGTATTGCATTGGGCACATCAGCTGCAAAAGACCTCTGTAAAGTGTTAAAAAACCAAATATGTGACGACTAAGGTGCGCCTGACCCAAGCCATGGTATTTTCAGTTGCCACATGTGGATGCAAAAGCTGGACAATGAATAAGGAAGACCAAAGAAGAGTTGATGCATTTGAGTTATGGTATTGGCAAAGAATACTGAATATACCATGGACTGCCAGAAGAACAAACAAATCTGTCTTGGAAGTACAGCCAGAATGCTCCTTAGAAGCAAGGATGATGAGACTTTGTCTTACATACCTTGGACATGTTATCAGGAGGCACCAGTCCTGGAGAAGGACATCATGCTAGGTAAAGTACAGGGTCAGCAAAAATGAGGAAGATTGACAGAGTGGCTGCAACAATGGGTTCCAGTATAGCAACAATTGTGAGGATGGCGCAAGACTGGGCAGTGTTTCACTCTGTTGTACACAGGGTTGCTATGAGTTGGAGCTGACTCGACAGTACCTAACAACAACAACAAACCTCCAGAGGTGATTACAATCACCTTCAAAAAACAAAAAAATATCTAAAACCCTGAAATAAATGTCCAGGATGAAACTAGGCTTCCTACAGTTACACTAAACCTTATGGGTATACTATGACCTACTTCAAATCGGACTTATATAGGACACATCATTTGACATACGGTCTGATGGGCAAATATTTGAAATTAGGACAGTTCTGGAAGATCTGGGCAACATGGTAACTATACCTATGCTCTAGAACTGAAAAACCTTGATCCAACCTCAGCAAGTGTGAGAGTAAAACACTTATATTCACTACTCAGCGTATGGCTTAAGAGCTCCTATCTAGCCCTTGATTCTCCTCCAGGTCTTATACCTGTAGTCTTTTCAGACTCAGTAATTTCCTCTAGCTCTGCTTCCCCATGGTGGACCATAAATCCACAGGGATGAGGCGGAGTCAGGTATTCGGAAAGGTAGGAGCTGGTGTGTTGTGCCTCAAAGGATCAAAATGGACAGTTGATTTCAGTGGGATGTGGAAAGAGTGAAGGGAGGAGTAAAAGGGAGAAATAATTCAGTAAAGTGCAATATGGAGCCCCTATTCCCTGAGCTGCCCCATGTATTCTGCATAATTGCTTCATTTCCACTGGCAGTGCATCTCAAAATGAATTTCATTACCGGTGCCTTGGATATCATATTGATTACCAGTTTCATCGATTCCTATCTTGCTAATTAGCATATAAATTAGCCATTTGGGGGAGGCATTAAGGCAAAATTGAATTTTCTCCTTAATCTTCCTTCAGAAGGTAAATGAAAATGGATGTAGCCTGTTAAGGCCCACGGCCTTCCTATGACACAATCTAAGGGCTGTTCACAGCTGAGGAACCCTCTTATTGAAAGAAAGAGAGAAGGATCAGATTCATGGAAGAAGCCTTCCTACCTCATGACTGATGTAGCTGCAGTTAGAACCCCTTAAGAGTTATCAAGAAAATTGAAGCAGAGGATAGATTTGCAAGCTGAGATGTGTTTCCTTGTAGGAGACATTCTGAGCTGACAGACAGCAGTGTCCCCTTCCCACATACAAGAGGAGAACCAGTGATATACCAATCCCTATGGAGCTCACTTCTAAGGACGGAGCTGAGAATGTAATTCTGTTCTTTGGTTTAGTGTTAAGATGAGGGGTCTGGGATCAGACTGCCTGGGTTGGAATGCCTGTTCTGTCTCTTACAGGCTGTGTAATCTTGAGCATGCTGACCTCTCAAAGCCTTAGTTTCCTCATCTATAAGATGAGGATAATCACAGCACCTACTTCACTGGGGGCTGTGAGGCTTAAGAAAGAGAATATATTGGAAACATTTAGCACAGTGCCTGGCACATAGTACGGTTCACTGAATGTCAGCTTCTCGCACCACCACCACCACGCACCAGGGAGGCCAAATAAGAATCTTAGGAAACTGAATGCCAGGTTCTCCAGAGGGAGCCACTCAGTTTTGAAGTAGACATTACTCCGAACTCCCAGGTGCTTAGCCCCTGGGAACAGACCATCACTCAGGCGATCTAAGTCCTTACTACTCTATCGGTGGCCCTTGACCAGCAGGATCACATCACTGCGGGGAGGGCATGTTGAAAATGCAGAATCTTGTGCCCCACCCCAGACCTACTGGATCAGAATCTGCACTGTAAGAAGATCTCTGAGTGATTTAGATGCACGTTAAAGCTTGAGCAGCACTGTTCTAAGTGATCCCCTTCCATTAAAATATTACACTGTTTGAGAAGGCTCAGAAAGGTTAAGTAACTTGTCTGCAGCCAGTTTGCGGCCTACCCTAGATGAAGCCCTTAGTCTCCTGACTCTGAGACTAGTCCAGTTTGGCTACGGCTTTCCTGAGGCTATTAAATCTAGCAGCACCGGGGTTCTGCTCCCTTTCTCTGGGGATTGTTTCCGTGGTGGTGGTTTTAACCTTGCCTCAGGATACATCCACAGTGGGCTTTGAAAGGAGGAAATTTAGTTCCCTTTGGAGTATTGCGGAACCCTGGTGGCACAGTGGTTAAGAGCTATGGCTGCTAACTAAAAGATATGCAGTCTGAATCCACCAGGTGCTCCTTCGAAACCGTATGGGGCAGTTCTACTCTGTCCTATAGGGTCACTACGAGCTGGAATCAACTTGACGGTGACGGGTTGGGTTTTTTGGTTTGGAGTACTGTTGTGGGTTATGAGGCCTGGTTACTCTGATACCTCTTCCTAGCTTTAGAAGAAAGGCATTATCCCAGCAGAGAAGGATACTGATACAATGAAGGAAAATAATGGAGTGCATTCTTCTCACCCTTGACGACCTCTGAGAAATCCTGTTCTTTATACTCAGAATGTTTCAGGTAAGGACACGCAAGAAACTGCTAACAGTGGTTGCCTCCACAGAGGGCAGCTAGGTGGCTGAGGAACTTGGTGGCTGGGAAACAGGGGTGGAAGGGAGGCATACTTTTCACTGTATACCCTTTTCTATCTTTTAAATTTTGTTCCATATGCATATAAAACTTATTCCAAAGTTAATAAATAATAATTTTAAAAAGAATGCCTCAGACATGAAATTAAAACAATACCCCATCTGGCCCTGCCATTACATCATCTAGCTCTACTTAGAATTGTACTGATTTTTTTCTATCTCCTCATGAAACCTGAAACTTTAAAGCATCATGGAAAGATGGGATAAACAGTGGCGGAAAGATTCTGAGGCTAGAGTGTAGATATGGACTCTGGTCTTGCCTCTACACTACGAACAATACTAAAATTTTTTCCTCATTAGGATGTGAAATTGCTTTACAAAATCTTAAATGACATTAAGTGTAAGTGTAATTTATGATTTAAAGATATGCTTTGAATGTCCAATTGCAGTGATAGAAAAGATAGGACTTTTCTCTAATGGGGCTTTCACTAGGTTTGGAATAACCAGTAAGAGGACTTAGCATGTTACAAACATAATATGTATAATATAATCCCATTTTTGTTAAGTGTATATTAATTAATGTATAGCTTACTAGGGGGATATATACCAAAATGTTAACAAAGGCTGGTTTGGGTTATATGATTACTGCCGATTTTTATTTTATTTGTGCTTTTCTTTATTTTCTAAATTGTCTGTATTTTTTTTTTTTTTTACTTAGGTATTTTTTATTCTATATTCTTTTTAGAAGAAAAGACTCGAAGATGTTGCTGTTGTTGTTGTTAGGTGCCATCAAGCTGGTTCCAACTCATAGCGACCCTATGTACAACAGAACAAAACACTGCCCAGTCCTGCGCCATCTTCATGGTTGTTGTTATGCTTGAGCCCATTGTTACAGCCACTGTGTCAATCCATCTCATTAAGGGTCTTCCTCTTTTTTGCTGACCCTCTACTTTACCAAGCATGATGTTCTTCTCCAGGGACTGGCACCTCCTGATAACACATCCAAAGTATGTGAGACGAAGTGTCGCCATCCTCAGATCCAAGGAGCACTCTGGCTGTACTTCTTCTAAGACAGGCTTGTTAGTTTTTCTGGTAGTCCATGGTATATTCAATATTCTTTACCGACACCATAATTCAAATGCATCAATTCTTCTTCAGTCTTCCTTATTCACCGTCTAGCTTTCACAGGCATATGAGGCCATTGAAAACACCACGGCTTGTGTCAGGCGTACTCTAGTCCTCAAACTCAACACTTTACAGAGGTCTTTTACAGCTGATTTTCCCAATGCAATACATCAATCCAGTTCACCTCAACAGTCACACTTAGTGCAGCTTGGAGGGTAGGTGAAAAAGACGGTTTATGCCTTCAAGGACATTTACAGGATTGTAAGGATGATAGGAATATACACAAGGAACTATAATGCAAGGCAACATGTGAACAGTTCTACCACAGACATACAAAGAGAAGAGTGGAGCAAAGTAGTGCTGTGCAGTGGCTTTGGAGTTCTCCAGGTCTGTCATTCATTACCAGTGTGACCTAGGACAAGGTATTGCACCTCACTGAGTTCCTACTTCCTCGTCTATAACATGGAGATAATGACCCTGGGAGGAACTCCTGGGGGAACAGAGAATGATACAGGTAAAACTTCTAGAACAGCACTCACACACAGTAGACACTCCACAAAAGGTAGCTGTCATCATTACTACTTTAGATACTGAGTTGACAGGGGCCATGAGGGTCACATTATAGTCACTGTCCCTATTTAGAAAAATTACAACTGAATAGATACCAAAAGGCTCAGAGTTATTAGCTCCAAGCTTTCCTGGCTGATGCCACATAAATAGGCCAATCTATTTTATTTGCTGTAATAATGAGCTCACCTCTAACTGAAAGGTTGGAGTTTGAGTTCACCAAGAGGCACCTCATTAGAAAGTCCTGGTGATCCACCTCTGAAAAGTCAGCCACTGAAAATCCTATGGAGTACAGTTCTACTCAGACACACATGGGGTTGCCATGAGTCAGAATCAACTTGATGGAAACTGGTACCTTTGGAGATACTTTAAGAGCCTGCTTAGCTGTTGTTTTCCAAGCCTTAACATGACCCAGTAGGTGATTTAGGTCTTGGGATTGTGACTTAGTCCACTTCTTTAACATTTCTATAGTAAGGCCCGTCCACTAGTCATTGAATTTGGCAAAGAAGCTGGCACTACTAGGGTAACAGGGTTGGGTGGAATAAAAGAAGTCACAGTCCCTGACTCCAAGAAATTTTAGGTGGGAATGCTCAGATATGTATGCGTGTATGTGAACTTTAAAATATTTACAAAATAATATGAAGTAAATTTACAGTTATATACCTAATTTTCCCAATAACTATGCTTCTGAAAATTGATATGCAATTAAAGTACTGGGAGCTCATAGAAATTGGTAGGAAAAAAATATATAACTCAGTAGGAAAATAGGCAAAGGATAGCAACAAGCAGTTCACCATCATTTGTAAAAAAAAAAAAAAATTACAAATGATAAATCTATAAAAATGTTTAACATCACTCATATTTCAAGAAATGCAAATTAAAATAATACCTGCAAGACTGACAAATGTTTAGAAATTTGATAATACCCAGCGCTGATGTAAGATGGGTAAATACATTTGTTATGCTGCTGGTGGGAACATAACTTGGAATATGTACAAGCATTGTTTGTCATTGCAAAAACCTGGAAACAAACTAATTGTTCATTAGTAGTATAGTAATAGGAATAATAACACTACCAGCAATAGTAATAATGAAAATAGTAGCAGTTAACATTTATTGAGCACCTACTATGTGGCAGGCACTGTTCTAAATGCTTGATGTGCATTATCTTATTTAACCTTCACACCAACTCTATGAGGCAGGCATTGTTACTTTGCTCATTTTATAAAGGAGGAAAATGAAGCTCACAGAGGTTAAGAAACTTGTCTAAAGTCACACAGATAGTAGGCGGCAGAGCAGGATTTTGAGACAGGCAGTCTGGTTCTAGAGCCGGTGCTCTTAAGCAGTATGTTGCACACACACACACACACTGGAATGTTCTGCATTACTTGTTGATATGGAAAGATCTCTAATATATATTATTAACTGAAAAGATCCAGGTTGGAATAATGTGCTTCAGATGACCTCCATTGTGTTAATAAAAAAGGAGATATCAACAGATCACTAAACCATTCTTCTCTATATTTAAAAAAGAATAAATAAATAAAAGCATCAGGGAATTGTCTGAGAATTAAAGGACTTCAAAGTATAAATTCTTTTGTAATGCAAAAATTATATCCATTTTGTTTGGGTCGGGGGCTAGTGAATGTAAAATTTAATAGTGGGTCTTCTTAAATTAAATTATACCCTTAGTATAGTGAGATAATGGGAGTTGAAGAACGAAGGGAGGGTGCTAAGGTAATTGTTATTGAATCTTGAGGACCAAACCAAGGTCTAGATTTAAAGTGCAACACAGAACCATTGTGGATTTGTTCATAAAAAGAAGCAACGGACATGATCACATTTTTCAAAAACGACTGTTCCAAAGGCGATGTGTGGGCTAGAACAAAGCTGCAGGAGACACAGGAAAAACATGTGAGGAGTTTATAATAGCAATGAGAGCACAGGGTCAATAAAGTCTGTTCTAGTCTTCAGGATGTGGAATTGGTTCGGAAATACATCATAGTTGATGTGAATCTGTTTGAATAAAGCTTAAGTCATTCGTGGCTCTTTGTGCCTCTGGTAGCTCGTCCAGTCTCTCTTCTCTCCTTTCTTTTGCATTCTGATTGCTACCACCTTGGTCTAGGCCCTCATGTTAATGTGACTGAGTGACTGCGAAAGCCTTCTACCAGGTTTCCCTCTTTCTAGGGTCACAGCTCTACTAGTTTAATCTTTTCTATAATGCTGATTTTACAGTTCACTCCCTTAAAGACTTTAACAGTTAACCTTTAGGAAAGAATTCATTCAACCTAGTATGATATTCGGAGCCCTGGTGGCACAGCGGTTAAGAGATTGGATGCTAACCAAAAGGTCAGCAGTTTGAATCTACCAGCTGCTCCTTGGAAACCCTATGGGGCAGTTCTACTCTATCCTATAGGGTCGCTATGAGTCAGAATTGACGGCAACAGGTTTGGTTTGGTTTGGTTTGGTTTACTTTGATATTTACTGCCCTCTAATTGGTACCACCCTGGTTAAGTGCTCAGCTGCCAGCTAAAAGGTTGGAGGTTTGAGTTCACCCAGAAGCACCTTGGAAGAAAGGCCTAGCAATCTACTTCTGAAACATTAACTATTGAAAACCCTACGGAGCACAGTTCTATTCTGACATACATGGGGTCAGAACTGACTCAACAGCAACCGGTTTTTGTTTTTTTTTTACCCAACATCTCTGTTCATTCGTTTGACAAACATTGAACATCAACCATGTGCCAGGCACTGTTCTTAACACTAGGGATACAGCAGCAACCAGTCCCTTCCTTGTAGAGTTAACATTATAGTTGGGGGAGATAGAAAATGAAAAAATAAATATCAGATGGTATTAAATGCTCTGGAGAAAAGTAAAGTAGAGTAAAGGGGATATGGGGGGTTGGAGGTTGTTGTTATATAAGGTGCCAGAGAAAGACTCTCTAATAAGGGACATCTGAACAGAGGCCTGAAAGAAATGAGGGACTAAGCCATGTAACTGTCTGGGAGAACATTCCAAGCAAAGGGAAGGACAGATGCAAAGGCCCTGAGGTTGAAGCAAGCTTCGTAAGTTCAAAACATAGTAAAGACCCAGAGTGACTGAGTTGGGGTGAGAGAGGTTGAGTAGGGTAAGTGTGTAGATAGTATCAAGTGGACGAGTGGTTTTCCACTGAGGGCAATTTCACCCTCCAGGGAACACTTTTCAATGTCTGGAGACACTTTTGGTTGTCATAACTGAGGTGGGGAGTGGGAGGAGCTATTGGCATCCAGTGGGTAGAAGCTTAGGACGCTGCTAAACGTCTTACAATGCACAGGACAGCCCTCCTACAACAAAGACTTACCAGCCTAAAATGTCAATAGCGTTGAGGTCAGTTCTGGGCTAACAGAGAATGGGGGCCATGTTTTCCAGAGTCCCTCCAGTCTCAGTCAGACCATTAAGTCTAGTCTTTTTACTAGAATTTGAGTTCTGCACCCCACTTTTTCCTGCTCTGTCAGGGACTCTATGCTGTACTCTCTGTCAGGGCGGTCATTGTTGGTAGCCGGGCACCATCTGGTTCTTCCGGTCTCAGGCTGATGGAGTCTCTGGTTTATGTGGTCCTTTCTGTCTCCTGGGCTAATATTTTCCTTGCGTCTTTGGTGTTCTTCATTCGCCTTTGCTCCAGGTGGGTTGGGACCAATTGATGCATCTTGGATGGTTGTTCACTAGCTTTTAAGACCTCAGACGCCACTCACCAAAATGGGATGCAGAAGACTTTCTCAATAAACTTTGTTACGCCAATTGACCTGGATGTCCCCTGAAATCATGGTCCCCAGACCCCCACCCCTGCTACTCTGTCCCTCAAAGTGTTTGGTTGTATTCAGGAAACTTCTTAGCTTTTGGTTTAGGCCAGCTGTGCTGACTTCCCCTGTATTGTGTGTTGTCCTTCCCTTCACCTAAGGTAATTCTTATCTACTGTCTAGTTAGTGAATACTTGTCTCCCTCCCTCCCCACCCTTGTAACCATCAAAGAATGTTCTCTTCCGTGTTTAAACCTTTTCTTGACTTCTTATAATAGTGATCTCACACTACCTTTGTCCTTTTGAGATTGATTAATTTCATTTGGCATAATGCCTTCCAGATTCATCCATGTTATGAAATGTTTCGCAGATTCATCATTGTTCTTTATCGTTGCATAGTATTCCATTGTGTGAATATCCCATAATTTGTTTATCCATTCGTCTGTTGATGGGCACCTAGGTTGTTTCCATCTTTTTGCTATTGTGAACAGTGCTGCAACGAACATGAGTGTGCACAAATCTATTCGTCTGACGGCTCTTATTTCGCTAGGATATATTCCAAGAAATGGGATTGCCGGAGCATATGGTACTTCTATTTCTAGCTTTTTAAGGAAGCGCCAAATTGATTTTCAAAGTGGTTGTACCATATTACATTCCCCCCAGCAGTGTATAAGTGTTCTAGTCTCTCCACAAGCTCTTCAACATTTATTATTTTGTGTTTTTTTGGATTAATGCTAGCCTTGTTGGGGTGAGATGTTATCTCATTGTAGTTTTGATTTGCATTTCTTTAAAGGCTAATGATCGTGAGCATTTCCCCATGTATCTGTTAGCTGCCTGAATGTCTTCTTTGGTGAAGTGCCTGTTCATATCCTTTGCCCATTTTTTAATTGGGTTGTCTTTTTGTTGTTGAGGTTTTGCAGTATCTTGCAGATTTTAGAGATTAGACGCTGATCGAGTTTGTCATAGCCAAAAATTTTTTCCCAGTCTGTAGGTTGTCTTTTTTACTCTTT
>NW_004443951.1:24412359-24413817 GCF_000243295.1 Trichechus manatus latirostris | reverse complement strand
GGTGTTTTTACCTGGTTTTGGTATCAGGGTTATGCTGGCTTCATAGAATGAGTTTGGGAGTATTCCATCCTTTTCTATGCTCTGAAATACCTTAAGTAGTAGTGATGTTAACTGTTCTCTGAAATTCTGGTAGAATTCTCCAGTGAAGCTGTCAGGGCCAGGGCTTATTTTGTTGTTGTTGTTGGGAGTTTTAAAATTATCTTTTCAATCTATTTTTTGTTATAGGTTTATTTAGTTGTTCTACCTCTGTGTTAGTTTAGGTAGGTAGTGTGTTTCTAGAAATTTGTCCATTTCCTCTAGGTTTTCAAATTTGTTACAGTCCAATTTTTCATAGTATTCTTTTATGATTCTTTTAATTTCAGTTGGGTCTGTTGTGATATCGTCCATCTTCTTATTCAGGTTATTTGCTTCCTCCCCTGTTTTTGTCAGTTTGGCCAGTGGTTTATCGATTTTGTTGATCTTTTCAAAGAACCAGCTTTTGGTCTTGTTAACTCTTTCCGTTGTTTTTCTGTTGTCTATTTCATTTAATTCTGCTCTAATTCTTATTATTTGCTTTCTTTTGGTGCCCGAGGGCTTCTTTTACTGCTCTCTATTTGTCTGAGTTGTAGAGTTAATATTTTAATTTTGGCCCTTTCTTCTTTTTGGATGTGTGCATTTATTGCTATAAATTGACCTCTGAGCACTGCTTTTGCTGTGTCTGAAAGGTTCTGGCAGGATGTGTTTTCATTCTCATTTGATTCTGTGAATTTCTTTACTCCATCTTTAATTTCTTCTATAACCCAGTAGTTTTTGAGCAAGGTGTTGTTCAGTTTCCATGTGTTTGATATTTTTCCTTGCTTTTTCTGTTATTTATTTCTACTTTTATGGCTTTATGGTCAGAAAAGATGCTTTGTGATATTTCAATGCTTTGGATTCTGTTAAGGCCTGCTTTATGGCCTAATATGTGGTCTATTCTGAACAATGTTCCATGTGCGTTGGAAAAGAAAGTATACTTGGCTGCTGTTGGGTGGAGTGTTCTGTATATCTGTATGAGATCAAGTTGGTTGATAGTGGCATTTAGATCTTCCATGTCTTTACTGAGCTTTTTTCTGGATGTTCTGTCCTTCACCAAAAGTGGTGTGTTGAAGTGTCCTACTATTATTGTTGAGCTGTCTATCTCTCTTTTCAATCCTGTAGGGATTTGTCTTATGTATTTTGGAGCCCTGTCGCTGGGTACATCAATACTTATTATGGGTATGTCCTCCTGGTGTATAGACACTTTAATCATTATATAGTGTACTTCCTTATTCTTTGTGGTGAATTTTACTTTAAAGTCTATTTTGTCAGAGATTAATATTGCCACTCCTGCTTTTTGATTGTTGTTTGCTTGATATATTTTTTTCCATCCTCTGAATTTTAGTTTGTTTGTGTCTTTAAGTATAAGGTGCATCTCTTGTAGGCAGCATATAGATGGATCAT
>NW_004443951.1:24380884-24411370 GCF_000243295.1 Trichechus manatus latirostris | reverse complement strand
CGTAGGTTATTCTTCTTGGTAGAGTCCCACATAATTCTTACGGTTTCTTCATTTTTTTAAATTCTTTTATCTGATTTTTCCTCAAATAAGTTGGTGTCAACTGCTTTATCCTCAGTCTCACAAATTTTGACTTCCATTGCCTCAATTCTGCTCCTATGACTTTCTATCGAGTTGTCTAATTCTGACCTTTTATTGTTAATCTTCTGGATTTCTGATTGCTATCTCTCTGCGTATTCTTGTAGCCTGTTAAATTTGTCATTATGCTCTTCTATAATCTTAAGTTCCTCTATTGCTTTGTCTGTGTGTTCCTTGGCTTGAATGTTTTGCCTGATCTCCTTCCTGATCTCTTGAAGAGTTTTGTATATTAATCTTTTGTATTCTACCTCTGGTAATTCCAAGAAGTTCTCTTCCTCCGGAAGATTTCTTGATTCTTTGTTTTGGGAGCTTGCTGAAGCCATCATGGTCTGCCTCTTCATGTGACTTGATATTGACTGTTGTCTCCGAGCCTTCAGTAAGTTATTATATTTATTTATTTTATGTTTGCTTACTGTGTCTTAGCTTCTTGTTTAATTTTGATATGCCCAAATAGGCTGCTCGTGTGAGCTATTTTGATTATTGGCATCTTTGAAGCTCTAACGTCCTGTCACCAGGTGGTTAGATCTGTTACTAGCTATGTAAGCCCAGAAGTCCATTTACTTTTCTTGTATAGATTCAGCTCAGGTGTCCTGGTAGTCAGTCACCAAGTGTGTGGTGTAAGCTCTCATCTACAGTCCTAGACAGGCAGGGGTGACTGGAGTAGGCATAGGTATCTGACTACAATAGGGAGTAACTTGTTGAGCAAGGCAGGGAGCTGACGGCTGCCTGAGTGTCTGAGAGGAAAGCGTGTCTGTGTTCCCTAGAGTGCATAGGTGGGTGGGTTTTGCACGCAGACTATGGACACCCAATGCTGTTGGCTATAAGGACTGGGAGGCACCAGTTATTCTCGGGCCCGTCACGGATGGCTAGGTGGTGTGGGTGGAGCCACCAGTCCTGAGGCCCCTGATGTGGGTAGGTGAGGACCCTGCTTAATGGGTACAGTGGTATCAAATGTCACGAACCTGCCACTCCACCATACAGCTGATACAGTTGAAGTTAGGCTTCAGGTATATAACCTGTTGTAGTGTGCAAATGAGGGCCTATGCTGTTGAAATGGGCCTACATAGGTCTATGCAGGAGAGAAAGGCATTCAAAGCCTGTGGACCGCTCATGCCTGTGCCTAGGCAAAGGAGTAGCACCTGCCCTGAGTTCCCAGCTTAGGAGAGCTGGCAGATTATTTTTTCCTGTTTGTTAATTTGTTCCCTCTCCAAGGCTGGGAGAATGGCTCAGGGTGCATGACAGCCCCTACTTCCAGCCCAGGTGACGTGGCAATCATGGAAGCTGGCCCGGGACCCAGTGCAGAGCAAGGATGAGGCAAGTAAATGGGAGAGAGGTTCTTCCCAAACAGGGTGTTTTTTGATCTGTGTGGTGCGTTAGATGCATGTACTTATCTTTTGTCGATTGAGCGCTGCTTTTTACTGGTTCTGGAGGCTTGAGCAGACTCTCCGCCACTTGGTCTCTCCCGATATGGAAAACGTGTCCCAAGTGCCACTGCTTGCCTCACTGCGAATGCCAGCCAATCCGGCCTGCAGGGTGCCAGTTCCCACCAGCTCAGGTCTGGGAACTCCTTGCTGCCTCTGAACCGTCTCTCTGTCCCTCTGCCACTCAGTCCGATTCCTCAACTTTGCCTTTGATGTTCAGGGCTCCTAGACTGTCATATATAATCGATTCATTTGTTTTTTTCTGGTCTTTGTTGTAAGAGGGACCACAGGAAGTGTCTGACTAGTCTGCCATCTTGGCCTCGCCACTCATCTTTTTTTTCTTGATCAGTCTTTATAGGGATTTATAATTTTATTATTCTTAGAAAGAACCAACTTTTGGCTTTGCTGAACCTCTCTATGAATGTTTTATATTTCATTAATTTCTGCTTTTGTATTTATTATTTCCTTTTTGGGGTTCCTACTTTCTTTGGGTTTAACTTGCTGCTTTTTTCTAACTTCTTCAGATGGGTGAATTTAAAGCTATAAAATTCCCTCTAAGCACAGCTTTAGTTGCACTCCAGAAGTTTTTATATATATATTTTTTCATTATTATTCAGTTAAAAATATTTTCTGATTTCTACTGCCTATTTTCCAAACACTCAAGTGGAGAGAGGGATGTTTCCAGTCACCTTTATCTTATTGATTGCTAACAATTATACTGTGGTCAGAAAGCATAATTATGTGTAATATTAATCATGTGAAATTTATTGAGACTAGCTTTATGGCCCAGTATATGGTCAACTTTTAGAAATATTCTATGTGTGCTTGAAAAGAATACGTATTCTGTGTTGTTAGCTACAGGGTTCTATATATGTCTATTAGGGAGGTTTATGTAATTGTGTTATTCAAATCTTACATATTCTTTTTTTTTTGACTGCTTATTATATCAAATACTAAGAGAGGACTGTAAACATAAAACACCTTGAGTGTGAAGTTGTCTTTCTCCTTGGGGTTCTATAAACGTTTGCTTTATGTATTTTGAGGCCATTTTATTAAGTGCATATAAATTTGAAAGTCTTATTATCTTCCTGGTAAATGAAAACTCTTATCATTCAGAAGTGACCTCTGTTATCTCCAGAAATGCTTTCTGACTTAAGATAATTTTGTCTATCATTAATATAACTATATAAACTTTCTTTTTCCATCTTTTTATTTTCAACCTTTCTGTCAACTTACATCAGGGTTTCTCTACCTCAACACTAGTGACGTTTTGGGCTAGACAGTTATTTGTTATGGGGGTTGTTCTGTGTACTGTAGAATGTTTAGCAGCATCCATGGCCTCTACCAACTAAATGCCCTCCCCACTCCCAGATATGACAACCAAAAATATCTTCGGATATTGTCATATGTCTCCTGGACGGAAAATCACCTCCAACTGAGAATCACTGATATATATATTTAGATATGTCTCTTGTAAATAGCATATGGTTGGATTATTATTTGTCCAGTGTGACAATTTTTGTCTTTTAACTATAACATTTAGTCCATTCACACTCACTGTTATAATGGCAAACTCTCAGTTTTTGTTTGCCTCAAAATCTTTAATTTTCCCTTCTGGGATATATACACCTGAGATCAATTTTCTTTCTGCCTGGGTCCACTGATGGGAAGAACAGAACAAGTGTATAACTTCAAAACTAATAATGGCACATTGAAGTTATTCCACCCTCTTCTGCAGAACTGCTGCAAATTTATTTATGCAAATTAAAACAGGGTATCTTCTCTGGGCAGATGCTGCCTCACTGGCATGTCTTTGGCAAGTAGAAGATATCTCTATGGGAATTTGAAAAAGGCATCCCTTTCTCTCAGCAGAAACAGCCCCAAGCTGTTTCTGGAGTGAGGACTAGATTCTAGCTCTACTCACAACCTTGGCAGGACTGCCTTGGCAGAAGGCCCTTGTATAATGAATACCCTGCAGCAACAATTATGGAAGCCTTGGTCTTCTGGCTTCTATTGCTGCTTTTGAGAAGTTAGCCTTCAGTTAACCTGCCACTTCTTTGAATGTAATATGTTTATTTTCTTTCTTAAAGATTTGTCTTTGGTTATCTGCAGTTTTATTATGATGTGTTTAAGTGTAGGTATCTTTTAATTTACCAACCTGGGATTCATTAGGTTTCTTGAATCTGTGGACTGGTGTTTTACATCAGTTTTGGAAAATTCTCAGCCATTATCTCTTCAAATATGCTTCTGTCCCAAACTCTTTCTCCTCACTGTCTAGGACTCTCATTAAAGGAATGTTAGGTCTTTTTAGTCTATCCTCCATGTCTCTGCATGTCTCTTACCCTCTCTTGTATATGTTCATTGTTTTATCTTTTCTGCTGTACTTCTGACCCATCTTCCAGTTCTCTCCTCAGCTGTGAGTAATCTGCTGACAAATATGTTCACCGAGTTCTTAATTTTGATTGCTGTAGTTTTCAGTTTTAGAAGTTCTATTTAAAATCTGTTATATCACTTTTTATAGTTTTGTTCCTACGAATACTTTCAAGTTCATTAAAAACAAAAACAAACAAAAAACCTTCTTTAAATAGTTAGCACAGTTGTTTTATAGTCTAATAATTGCAATATTTGAAGTTTTTGTGGGACTCTTTGTGTTGTCTGTTGGTTATTGTTCATAGTATCTTGTCATCTGTGTAACTGATTATCTTTGACTGCTGGTTATTAAACTTAAAAAAACTTTTAAGATTAATTTGAAGCCTAGGATAATAGCACCATCCTTTAAGAAGGAGTTGCCTTTGCTTCTATCTGGTACCAGGGGAAACTACTAGTATGGAACCATCCTGGTCCAATTAAAAAGCCTGAGGTTTGCTGCACCTCCTAAGTGACACACAACTGAACTACTCCAGGGCTGGCTTACTTCCAGATCACTCTTACTTTGAGGGTACAGCCCTTTAGGGTCTCAACATAAAGAAGAGGAAGGTTTATCAGATTTCTTACTTGGGTAGGCTCTAGGCTTTGATTTCTGTCTCCCTTTCCCCATTAGGCTACCAAAAACTCAGCTTGATTTCACAGGTATTTCTTCCAGACTAACAAATGCCTTCAGAAGAAAAAAGAGGCTTTCAGTGCTGAGCTTACCTCTCTGGGTTCTTGCTTTACCCTAGATTTTGACCCAGTACTATCTTACTATTTTTGTAAGCTCTTTAATACTTTTAAGTGATTAAAAAAAAAATTTCTGTCAGCTTTCTCAGCTGTCCTCAGTGATCCTAATTACCTAGCTCACCATTATCAGAAGTGAAAGTTCCTAGATTTCATACTAAGTGTGATGGGAAGCCAATGGATGACTTTAAAACAGGAGAATGGAGTAATCAACTAGTGTATTTTGGTCACATTTTGTCAGACTCTGCCTATAGACAAAAGGGATAACATATTTAAAATGTTAAACAAAGACCAAAAAAGCCCCTCAGTTATTAATTAACCAAAATAATATAGTTTGAATTATGTTAATATTATCTGCATTAGTCTGTTTGCTTCAGATAAATGTGTGTTCTCTCTCTCTCTCTCTGACTAGACAGTAAACGCTTGAAGATTAGAGAGCTTTTCTGTTTTTAATAAACATGTACCCTTTCTCTGGACCTAGCAAAGAAAGTAAAATGCCAGTCTTCTTCCCTTCCTGCCACCATCTTGGGGCTTGAGGGCCCCTGAGGAGAATTAGATCCTCAGGAACTAATCTCTTCCCCCATCTCCAACCTACTTGTAGTGGAGCATTAGCAGACTACTGAGACCAATGAAAACTACTTTACATCAAGTTTGAGGATTTAATCAGAGTGGGAGGATATACAACTAGGTAAATACTAATAGAATTTGATACTGTTCAATTATGTCCAGCTTAGAAGTCAGAGTTTCCTCATATACTCACTGCTAACAGATGTGGGAATTGTGGGAAATTAAAAAATATGCATCAAGAGTCATAGTACTTTATACAACTTTTGACCCTGTAATTCTGTGTTTAGGAATTTGTCTTTGAAAAAAAACATATATGTTTAAAAGATTTAGCTACCTGGATGATCATTACAAGAGGAAAAATTAAAAACTTAAAATCCCCTCAATAGGAGATTAATGACTGTACCTTCGTATAACAGAATACTATATTTAGTGACACAAAAAATGTTCACAGTAAATAAGGTGATAAAAGCAGTTTACGAAAGCATATTTATGGCAAGGTCATTTTTTAAAATAACTATATACATACAGTCATAAACATATGCCAGAAGTTACATAAAACAAAATGTTAATGGCATTAATTTGGGGTAGTAGACTAATAGTTGTTTTTCTCTTGGTTTTGCTTACTTTGTTTTTTTTCCTGAGTCTTTTATAATGAAAATATATTACCCTCATAGTAGGAAAAAATAACATTGATTATTACAAAACAATAACTAGAGTTCCTTTTCCTATGGATACATCTAATCGGCCACCTCAGACCAGCCCTTTCCAGGTCCTATTGTCTAACACTGATTAGCAGAGAAGTCTTGTGTGCCATTGAGTTGATTCTGACTTACAGCAACCCTAAATGACAAAGTAGAACTTCCCCACAGGATTCCCCAGCTTGTAATCTCTATATATTTGTTGAACTGAACTAATTTCTAAAAGTCAGAAGTTTACCCACATAATGGTAACAGAAAGTCACATACTTAAAATGTGATTGTTTTCTACCAAATAATCTTTATTTTAAACTATCTTTATGGTATTATATTATCTCTCACACCAAACTAAATAAAAATACTTTGAAAGACTACCCAAAGGGAAAGTTATTATTGTAATGATGTCACGCATCTTCCCTGGAAGGTCTGTTTGTTGTATATTTAGTAGTTCAGTGCAGTGCCTCTGCTGCTGAATTGTTTCTCTAGAATGGAGAGAAGCAAATGTGCCCTCACTCCTTTACAGAGAAAAATAAACGCCTGGAACAAGCTGGAATTCCCAGGAAACACATACCAGTTCAATACAGGTCCCTCTGGGATTCCTGCACTGATGTCATTTTAATGTGCCTTACTCTTCCCCTCTGGCTGGCATGATTCTTCATCTCCTTTCTCAAATGACTCTGCTGCTTTTCCTTAGAGAGCAGATTGTCTTTGTGAATGACTCACTCAGGGAGCATGTGCAGGAGAAGCCCAGAGCCTCACTTCATGGGAACATAAGAGACAGAGCTAAAGAATGGGCTGAGAACAGCAGCTGAATGGAATAGGTCATGCTGCTTCTTGAAACTGAAAAGGCCAATCCTGTAAAAGAGTCCATGAGAGCAACTAATCGGGTTTGACCTCACAGGCTGTGTGTGCGCAGAGAGGGCTGGGAAATGCAGCTTTGCACACAAGAAGGTTAGTGAGATTCCAGGGCTGCTATCCCGACACACTTATTCACTCATCTGCTTGATTCAATTTTGTTTGTACAAAAGGTGTGTTGAGGCAATGGGCAGACTAAGCCTTTAGGGATCAACGGCTATGCAAATAAAAACTTAATGGAAGATTAAGTCAGCTGATGGCCTCTTCAGGGCTGTTTCCATTTGTAGGACTGGAACTGGCAACAGGAGGAATGAATCACTCTTACTATATTTAAACACCGATTTAAAAATGCCTTCTTTACAAAAATAGCAGACACTATAATAGAACAGGCCCTGAAATACTTAGTAACAAACAATAAAAATATCTTCCTATAAAGAGGATGAACATCATATTATGTTCACGGTTGGCCAGCAAGCAAAGCATCAACTATGGAGGGCTTGTTTTGTCGCCAAATGATGAACAAGCCATTTTTCACCTGGAAACTTCTGCTTATTATGATTACTACTCCAAAATAATTTGTAAATATGCAGTAAATTATTTCTCAACAATTATGTACTAATTAGCGAGCTTCATTACCCAGTATATTCATTTCTTTCAAAAGGAAGATCTAAAGGGAATTAATATTATTTTTCTGGGGATTATAGGAAAAGTAAATGACCAGGAAGCCAGTGTAAATACTATATTCTCCTAGCATTGGATTAAGTTTCATTGAAATATATTTAAATCATTAATTAGGAAGACTCAATATAATAATTTGTCCTTTCTCCAAAAAAGGTGTATTATTATTATCTCTTTAACATATAATCTTTATAACCGAGACAGCTGTAGGATTCATTTTTAAGAAGTAGCACTCTAAAATGGCTATTTTTTATATTTTTGAGATAAATTTTACTGCCATGAGGAAACAATTTTATTCATCAAACTAATTAAAATCATTGAGATTGGAAACCATCTCCAATTCAGTATATTAATATTTAACCTAAAAAACAAACTTTCAGAGTTAATATTTTTCATTTAGATAAAAATATATGATTATTCACTGAAGTGTACATGTGAAGATTGTTGTATTTACCACGATAAAAAAGTTATGATTATTGTAACAATAGAATTTAATTTTTTTAGACATTTTAATAACAAATAGTATTAAATTTAAATGAGTAGCCTATTCTTGTCAAAACAAAGTTTTAAAAAATTATAAATTTTGTGGCTAACCCAGTTTTCTCCTTCCTTTTCTTATTTATTTACAAATTAGGAAAGAAGATTATGTTTTCTTTCATTTTCAATTCTCACCTATTATTTTTCAAGTAAAATAAATTCCTTGAAATGAAGATAACATTTTCTCCACACCTGAAAGAAAAGTAAGCTTCTGCTGTTAAAAGCTGGATCTTTAGGTTCAATGGTTTCTGATGAATATAGATCCTAATTATGTAATAATCGCCAGAGATGTTGAAAGGTATTTGATAAAATTTAGCATCTCTCTCTCTTTTTATAAAAAAAGCCCTTAATAAAATATGAATGGATGAATACCTTCTTAAACTGACTGAAGGTACTTACTTACATTCCCTTCACCCTTCAACCCACAAGTCAGAAATAAGTGTAATGGAAAAATCGATGGAACCAATCCCATTAAGTCAGAATCAAGGCTATCATTATATTATTTAATATTTTCCTGAAAGTACCAGCAATACAGTTAGATAAGAGAAAGGATGTAAAAAATCTGAAAGGAGGAGGTAAAATTATAATTCGCACACAATATGATTATACACCTGGAAAACCCAAGAAATTAAATGAAAAATTATCACAAAAATAATTTATTGGTGCTGGTTACAAAATTAATATACAGAAACCAAGAGCCTTCATATACAAAAACAACCACCAGTTAGAAGATATAATAAAAGTAAAGACCTCATTTGCTTCTAAGAGCCCTCTACCCCCTGCAAAAAAAAAGACAGAAAATATCTGAGAATAAACTTTAAGAAATCCAGGCACAAACATACATACACAAACATGACAAAAAAGTAAAAATTCATAATTGGACATTATTAAATTAAGAAATTCTGTTCATTAAAAGAGATTAAAAGTTCAAAGGCAAGCCACAAACTGGGAGATTTTTACAATACATATATTTGACAAAGGGCTGGTATCTAGAAAGTATAAAGAACACCTACAACTAAATAATAAAAAGACAAACAACTCAATTAAACAATAGGCAAAGAGGCTGAACTATGGAGAGGCGTAGGGACCAGAGGTTTTTTCCTACTTGATCATTTTGCCTAGAGCCAGTGAGTTTGGCAGATTATTAAACCAGCAAAATTTGTTTCCCTTTGGGCAAGTCTTGTTTTCCTGAAGCCACAGGGAATAAGCCTTAAGATAGTTGCAGTTTCTAACAAATGAACAAAAATGTATACTGAGATAGCTCTATTTCCTTTTTGTTATATTAAAAAGTTTAACATTTGAAAAATTTATCAACGTAAATCACCATATTAACAGAATAAAAAAGTTGATCATACAATCATCCCTACAGAAAAAGCATTTGACAAAATTCAATACCCAATCATAATCACAACTCTCTGCACACTAGGGTTACAAGACGGCTTCCTCAATTTGATAAAGGACGTGTAACAAAAACCTACAGCTAACATCATATTTATTTAGCGAACGACCAAATGTTTTTCTGCTAAGATTGGGAGCAACAAAAGAATATTTACTCTCACCCCTTCTTTTCAATATTGTACAGGAGGTTCTAGCAAGTATAATAAGGCAGGGGGAAAAAGGCATAAATATTGGAAAGGAAGAAGTAAAACTGTCTTTATTTGCTGACAACATGATTGTGTTTGTAGAAAATCCTAAAGAATCTACAAAAAAACTATTACAACTAAAGTGAATCTATCAAGGTGGCAGGACACAATAACACCGAGAGGAGAAGTAACTCGACCAAGGTGACTCAAGTACCGCAGTAATGAGAAGAGCCAGAATTCAAACCCACGCAGTCTGTCCCTGGAGCTTTCCCTATCAACTATTATTTATATGGTCACTTAATTATCAAGGGGTTACTATATACATCCACGCAAACACAAAACATAATTTCTTTTCTTCTCAGTTACCACTAGCTTCTCCCTCAATTTTGAAGAGGTATTAAAACCTGAGGATGTGAATCCTGAATCCTCATGCTATATATAAAAAGCATGACCATTAATTGCCTAATAAAATCAAAGTTGTAGATTTAATCCTTAAATAGGCCAGCACATTTCACACTGAAGAAAAAAAAAAAAAAAAGCCCTCACTAACATAGCCCCAGATATATGTACCCTACATAGCCCCTACCCAGGTAAGTGGTGAATGCTTAAGCTCAGTGCCACTTATCTCTAACACTAGAAAACAAAACTTGAAAGAGTATTATTGATGCATCAGGACTATCATTCTTGTACATGAAGGCTAGCACATTCATTGATAAATTCAGAAACAGAATTTAAAAAATTCATGCAGATTCCAGATGCAAAGCACAAATGCCAAACTAGCTACAAGCCAAAGTAAAAGCTGGTACCATTTATGTCTTTATAGGAGAAACCAAGGTTTATCATCATGGACTTTACATATGGATTTTTAAGTAGTTATAATCAAGGTTACCTGTACCATAAATAAAAGGAATAATAAGATAACCAGCACTGCTAAATTAACAGGTATTTATTGAGTATTTACTGAAGTATTGGATTACAGTCAGTAAACCAACACTGGACAGGGTATAAAAAAACAAAAACCAAACCAAAACAAAAAACCCAAACTTGTTGAGTCAATTCTGACTCATGGTGACCCCATGTGTTTCAGAGTAAAACTGTGCTCCATAGGGCTTTCAATGGCTTCTTTCAGGAGAAGATTGCCAGGCCTTTCTCCCAAGGTGCCTCTGGGTGGATTCAAACTTCCAGCTTGTCAGTTAATAGCCAAGTGCTTAATCATTTGCATCTCCCAGGGACTTTGGACAGGGCATAGGCAGTGAAAAATTACAGCAGGAGTCTGAGGTAGCTTTAACAAGATGTGTTAAATCAGGGAGGTTGCTAGCAAAGTAGATAAAATTATATGACTTTGATGTAGGGCCTTAAACAGCACGGCACAACTAGAAAATAACCATAGAAAAATCATTCCATGGTAGCAATCTCAAATGTGAAGGCTCTTTATGAAGATCATAAGTTTAAAAGAGAGAGTTGCAAACACTACTGGACTTTGCTAACAGTGACTACAACCTCAAACTAAAAGGCCTGGCTGAGTGGTATGGTATTAGAAATGTATCAGTCTTTTTCAGTTAAGTTGGCCTATGTAGATAATAATGTACTATCTTCACTCCTTTATTATTGTTTTCACCCATTGTCTATAAATTATGAACTTAAAATTATTTTCCTAATCAGAGAAAGAAACTGTGGTTATCTATCCAACTTCGTCTTACAATGCCTCTTGTGGCCCAGAGTACACGATTGCAAGATGAATGACCCAAGGTTGTGTTTGTGGTCTACTGACAACTGAATTATGATGTGACTGATGTGAGTGGTAGCATGGTGTAGTAGAAAAGCTTGAACAAGTCATTTGGATCTCAGCTTTTTCATCAATATCTAATATGTAATATCTAAAAACCAAATTTACAAGGTTATTATGAAGATTAAATGAGATTATCGGCACATATCAGTTGCTGTCAAGTTGATTCCTACTCACAGGGACCCCACATAAGATGCTAAATAAGTATGTGAGCATGCATACTTGCACATGTGTTCTCTCTGTTCATCCACACACATACACATGAAAAATGTTAAGAGTTGAGGTTGATTTACCAACTCACATAACTTAGCCCAAGGACAGATTATTGTAATTGGTCTCACTTATTTTCAGTGTGGCCAGCAAGGACATGGAGAAAAATATTAATTCTGGGGTAAGAAGTCAGAGTTGGTGGAGGCTTCCACAGTTGAAACACTGTAAGTATTTACTTTGTCCAATCTTCTCAGTATTGTTTTGATCTTTGTCTCAATGGTTCTGAGTGCTTTATTCCTTGCTTGAATATTGGAATGAGTCACCAAAATAAACATTTCAACTCTGAAGACCACTGACAAAGACAGCAGAGCAGTTAAAGGGCTGATAGCCAAGACTCAGTAACTGGTTATAGCACTAATAAACTGTACAACCATGGTACCTCAGTAAATCACAATCTGGTCTCCCTTGGCCCTATTTTGAAATTCTTTTTTGATCCCGTCACTGTAGTAACAATGAATTAGTCTCTAATCACATGATAATAGCAATATGGTGAAGATCTAAATGTCCTAAATCCTATTTTGATTTATCTTTCTTACTGTTATTGTTAGGTGCCACTGAGTTGGTTCCAACTCATAGCCACCCCATATACAACAAAACGAAACACTGCCCAGTCCTGAGCCACCCTCACAATTGTTGCTAGGCTTGAGCCCATCATTGCAGCCACTGTGTCAGTCCATCTTGTTGAGGGTCTTCCTTTCTTTTGTTGACTGTCTAGATGTATGATTTTGTTACTTTAACTACAGATCTACTTTTAACTATTCAAAAGCCATGTCTGAAGATGACAGAGTTTCTTTAAAGAAAGAAATCTACTGTCAATATGAAAAGTCCCTAGAAAAAATGTTAGAGATGCCCATTTAGAAGTTAGAGAAACAGAGACCAGATTTATCTTCCTGCCTTAAACAACTAAAAAACTAGGCAAAATATGTGAAACAATGGTTTTCAGACATTGGCTGACAGACCACGCAGACCTGTGATCTCTGAGAAAACGGAAACAAAGTAAGCCTATTATTGTACCACTTACTGCCTGGAGGCAGTTTCCACGATGCAGTGCAGGGATGGAAACCCAAACACAGCCCAGTCATCTCACTGAGTCGAGGAGCCTGAGATTAGAGATCCAGGAGGGCAAAGTGGCTAGAATTTGTGTATGTGTATATCTTGGTATGTGTGTGTGTATGCAAGAGAGAGAGAGAAAGAGAGAGAGAGAGAGAGAAAGAGAGAGATGTGGAGAAATTGGGACCCTTGTGCATTGCTGGTGGGAATATAAAATGGTACAGCCACTGTGGAAAATAGTTTGGCAGTTGCTTAAAAAGTTAAATACAGAACTACCATGTTGTTGTTGTGTGCTGTCAAGTCGATTCTGACTCATAGTGACAGTATAGGACAGGGTAGAACTGTCTCATACGGCTTCCAAGGAGTGGCTGGTAGATTTGAACAGCTGACCTTTTGGTTAACAGCCTGAGCTCTAACCATGTCACCACCAGGGCTCCCATGTGACCTAGCAATTCCACTGCTAGGTATATACCCAAAAGACTTGAAAGCAGGGACTCAAACAGATACTTGTACACCACTGTTCACTGCAACATTGTTCACAATAGCCAAAAGGTAGAAACAACTCAAGTGTCCATCATCCGATGGATAGATAAACAAAATGTGGGATACACATACAAAGAAATATTACTCAGCCGTAAAAAGGGATGATGTTCTATACATGCTACAATATGGATGGACCTTGAAAATATCATGCTGAGTGACATAAGTTAGACGCACTAGGACAACTATTGTATGGTTCCACTTATATGAAATAACCCCAATAGGCAAATGCATAAGGACAAAAGTTTATTAATGGTTACCAGAGACGGAGACGAGGGAAGAGGGGAATGAGGAGCTATTACTTAAGGTGTGCTGAGTTTCTGTTTGGAATGATTAAAAATTTTTGGAAATGGATAGCGGTGATGGTTGCACAACATGGTGAACATAAATAATGTCACTGAACTGTATACCTAAAAATGGTTGAAATGTCTTTAGTTTTTTGGGTTATATATATTTTAACAATTTTTTTTTTAATTACCAGGCATGCAAAAAAATTGGAAAATATGACCTTTAATCAGGAGAAAATAAAATAAATAAAACATACCCAGGCAGACAGAGATAAAAGAACTAGCAGACAAAGACATTTGTTGTTGTCAGTTGCCAGTGAGTTGGTTCTGACTCATAGTCGAGCACTTAACCGTTTGCACCACCCAGAGAGTCCTAGACAAGGACATTAAAACACCTTAAATAACTATCTTCCACATGTTCAAGAAAGTAGAAGAAACTATGAGCATGATGACAAGAGAAATGGAAGATATAAAAAAGACCTAAATTAAATTTCTAAAATGAAAAATACAACAGCTAAAATGAAAAATGGACTAGATGGGATTAACAGCAGATTAGAAACTTTAGAAGAAAAGTTCAGTGAACCTGAAGACAACAGAATCTATCCAAAATGAAGCAAAGATAGAAGACTGAATAAAAATGAACAGATCATTAGTGACCGGTGGAACAGTATCAAGCAATCTAACATTCATGAGATTGGAGTTCCAGAAGGAGAAAAGACCTGGGGAAGAGTAAAACAGAAAAAATATTTGAAGAAATAATGGCTAAAAAATTTACAAATTTGATAAAAACTATAAACTCATAGACCCAAGAAGCCCAACTCCAAGCAGAATAAATATAAAGAAAACTACTGTAAGGGATATCATTACTAAATTGCTGAAGTGATAAAAAGAAAATGTTAAAAGCATCCAGAGAAAAAAAGACAAATTACGAACAGAGGCTCAAAGATTTAAAAAATTCTGCAGATTTCTTATGATAAACTATGCAATCTAGAAGGCAAGGGATAGACTGGAAGAAAAGAATACTGAAAGTACAGGAAGACAAAATTTGTCAACCTAGAATTCTTCACTCAGTAAACTATCAAAAATGAAAAACTCATTACCAGCATACCTGAACTACCAAAAATGTTAAAGGAAATTCTTAAGCTGAAGGAAATCAACAGCAATTGGAAACACAAAGGAATAAAAAGAACGTGAAATGGTAAATAGCTGGGTAAATATAAGTCATTTTTTCTTATTTCTAAATAAGAAAAATTTAATTGACTATTTAAAGAAAAAATAATACAATGTATTGAACAAATAAAATATATAACAGTAGTACAAAGGACAAGAGGGGAGAAATATACAGGAGGGGAAACATATAGTTTTAAAGTCCTATACTATACTTAAAGCCATATAATATTATTTGAAGATAGATGGAGATAAGTTAATTATGTATATTATAAATGCTAAAACAACCACTAAAAAAAGATAAAGACATAGCGGCAATAAGCCAATAATGAAGATAAAGGAGTCACAAATCAGAAACTCAAATAATCCAAAATCAGGCAAAAAAAAGAGAAAAAAAGGAACAATGAACAGATGGAACAAATATAAAACAAACAGCAACATGGCTGACTTAAACACACTCATATCAATAATTATAATGAATGTAAATTGTTTTAACATCCCAATTAAAAGGCAGAAATTGGCATAGTGGATTAAAAACCAAGACCCAACTATATGTTTTCTATAAGAAACCCACTTTAAAAATAACAACATGTACGGATTAAATAGTAAAAGAATGAAGAGGGTATACCATGCAAACAATAACCAAAGATAATTGTAGTGACTACATCAATATTAGACAAAGTAGCTTCAGAACAAGGAATGTTACTGGGTAAAAAGAGTCATTTCATAATGATAAAGGGGTCAATTCATCAAGAGGACATAACAATCCTAAATGTGTATGTAACTAGTAACAGAGTTTTAAAACACATGAAGCAAAACCTGATAGAACTGAAAGGAGGAAGACAAATTTACAATTATAGTTAGAAATTTCAATACTCCTCTCTTAGTAACTGATTGAACAAGTGACAGAAAAATCAATAAAGATATAAAAGACTTGAATGACCCTACCAACCTAATTTAGATATACAGAACACTTCACCCACTGACAAAAGAATACACATTCTTTTCAAGTACACACGGAACATTTACCAAGATGAACCATATTCTGGACCATAAAATAAGTTTCAATAAATTTAAAAGAAATGAAAGCATACAAAACATAGTCTATGACCACAACAGAATTAAACTTGAAATCAATAACAGAAAGCTTTGGGAAAATCTCCAAGTATTTGGAAACTAAACAACAAACTCCTAAATTACCCATGGGTCAAAGAAAAACCCACAAGAGAAATCAGAAAATATTTTGAACTGAATGAAGTAAAAAAAGAACATTATATATCAAAACATATATATCAAAATTTGTGAGATATAGCTAAAGCAGTACTTAGAGGAAAATTTGTAGCAATAAGCAGTTCTACTCTGTCCTATAGGGTCGCTATAAGTCAGAATTGACTTGACGGCAACAGATTGGAAACACCTATACTATAAAAGAAGAAACGTCTTAAATTCATGACCTCAGCTTCTACCCTTAAGAAGCTTGAAAAATAAGATCAAATTGAATGCAAAGTAAGCAAAAGGAAGGAAATAATAAAGATGAGAGTGGAAATAAATGAAATAGAAAGCAGAAAACCATACTGAAAAAATCAATGAAATGAAAAGATGGTTCTTTGGAAGGATCAATAGAATTGATAAACCTGTAGCCATACTGATCGAATTAAAAAAAAAGAGAGAGAGAAAAGACATAAATCAACGACAATAGACATGAAAGAGATTCTACAAGCATTAAAAAATAATAACATAATATTGTGAACAAATTTATGCCAATAAATTAAACGTAGATGACACAGGCAAATGCCTTGAAAGACACAAACTATCAGAGCTCACTCAAGAAGAAATAGATGACCAATGAGATACTATCTCACCCCAACAAGGCTGGCACTAATAAAAAAAAAACACAAAATAATAAATGTTGGAGAGGTTGTGGAAAGATTGGAACACTTAGACAGTGTTGGTGGGAATGTAAAATAGTACAACCACTTTGGAAATCGATTTGGCGCTTCCTTAAAAACCTAGAAATAAACGTACCATACGATTCAGCAATCCCACTCCTTGGAATATACCCTAGAGAAATAAGAGCCGTCACATGAACAGATATATGCACACCCATGTTCACTGCAGCACTGTTCACAATAGCAAAAAGACAGAAACAACCTAGGTGCCCATCAACAGATGAATGGATAAACAAATTATGGTACGTACACACAATGGAATACTATGCAACAATAAAGAACAATGATGAATCCGCGAAACATCTCACAACATGTATGAATCTGGAGGGCATTATGCTGAGTGAAATTAGTCAGTCACAAAAGGGCAAATACTGTACGAGACCACTATTATAAGAACTCAAGAAAAGGTTTAAACACAGAAGAAAACATTCTTTGATGGTTATGAGGGTGGGAAAGGAGGGAGGGGGTATTCACTAACTAGATAGTAGACAAGAATCATCTTAGGTGAATGGAAGGACAACATACAAAGTCAGCACAACTGGACTAAACCAAAAGCTAAGAAGTTCCCTGAAGACAACCGAACACTTTGAGGGATAGAGTAGCTAGGTCTGGTGTCTGGGGACCATGCTTTCAGGAGACATCTAGGTCAACTGGCATAACAAAGTTTATTAAGAAAATATTCTGCATCCCACTTTGGTAAGCGGCGTCTGGGGTCTTAAAGCTTGCCAGTGACAATCTAAGATGCATCAATTGGCCCCAACCCACTTGGAGCAAAGGAGAATGAAGAACACCAAAGACACAAGAAAAATATTAGCCCAAGAGACAGAAAGGGCCACATAAACCAGAGACTCCATCAGCCTGAGACCAGAAGAACTAGATGATGCTCAGTTACCACCAATGACTGCCCTGACAGGGGACACAACAGAGAGTCTCTGATGGAGCGGGAAAAAAAAGTGTGGAGCAGAACTCAAATTCATGTAAAAAGACCAGATTTAATGGCCTGAGACTGGAGGAACCCCCAAAGCCATGGCCCCCAAATGCTCTGTTAACCCAGAACTAAAACCATTCCTGAAGCCCACTCTTCAGACAAAGATTAAACTGGACTATAAAACATAAAATAATACTTGCAAAGGGTGTACTTCTTAGTTCAGGCAGATACACAAGACCAAATGGGCGGCTCCTGTCTGGAGGCAGGATGAGAAGGCAGGAGGGGACAGGAGCTGGTTGGATGGACACGGGAAACCCAGCGTGGAAAGGAGGAGTGTTCTGTCACACTATAGGACTGCAACTAGTGTCACATAACAATATGTGTAGAAATTTTTATATGAGAAATTCACTTGAGCTGTAAACTTTCATCTAAAGCACACACACATAAAAAAAGAGAAACAGATGACCTGTATAGCCTTATATCTACTACAGAAAAGGAATTTTTGGTTTACGTCCTTCCCAAAAAGAAAACTCCAGGCCTAGGTGGCTTTACTGGTGAATTCTACTAAACATTTAAGACAGAAATAATACTTACGCTGTACAAACTCTTTCAGGAAATAGAAAAAAGGGAAACTCTTACCTACTACTACTCTTACCTACTACCTACAACTTTTATAAGGCCAGAATTACCCTGATACCAAAACCAGACAAGGATATTACAGTATTACAAAAAAACAGAACAGATATTAAAGGCAAAGGATATCTAATGGAGAACACATCAGAAAACGTGGAGAAGAGGAAGAGGCTAGAGACCTGAAAAGACTTCAGACAATGTCACATTATCCTTTGTTGAATGCCTACTAAGTACAAAGCCCTGTATGCTACAGTGTTTAACAGTATGTGCTTTTGGAGCCAGACTGCCTGGGTTCAAATCCTGGCCCCACTACTTACTCATTACATGACTTTGGCCAAGTTACCTATCTTCTCTGTGCTTCAATCTTCCCATCTATAAATGAAGACAATAATAGAACCTCCCTCATATGATTGTTATATTAAATGAATTAGTACATTTAAAATGGTTAGAACAGTGCCTGACACATAGTGAACACTACATAGGTGTTTGTTGCAATTATTATTAGACATGTCATATTAGTAGGTTGTTATCTTTATTAAGTCATGATATTTGTCTTCAAATGAACTAAGCAGTACAAGAAGTGACTATCCTCATTGTATTAGTTTTGTATGGTTGCCATAACAAATTACCACAAACTTTGATGTCTTAAAACAAGAGAAATTTATTCTCTCACAGTTCTGGAGGTCAGAAGTTCAACATCAGTTTCAATGGGCTGAAATCAAGCTGTTGGCAGGGGCACAATTCCTTGCCTCTTCCAGCTTCTGGTGGCTGAACATTCCTCTGCCAGTGGCCACATTGCTCCAATCTCTGCCTCAGTGGTCATACTGCTGGCTCTTCTGTTCTTTCTGTGTGTGTCAAATCTCCCTCTGCCTCTCTCTTATAAGGATACTTACGATTAGACTTAGGGCCTACCCAGATAATCCAGGATAATAATCTCCCTATGCCAAGATTCTTAATCACACCTGCAAGACCTTTTTCCTTAAAAGATAACATTTACAGGTTTAGGGATAAAGAGCTGATATCTTTGGGTGGCCATTATTCATCCTACTACACTCATCACTACGCGTAGATTGATTTAGTGTGGAAATCACAACATAAATCACACTTTTTTTTTTAAAAAAAGGATATTTAGCCCTCTGTACAACAAATCCATTAGTACATGTAACCATATTCTAAGGCACAATCCATTCACCTGGAAGTAGATCCCAAACCATAAGACAGCATGCACAATCAACTGAAACACCTCTATAGGGCTAACATGCAAACTCAAATCTATAAAATTATAACAAATATCACAAACTTTGGGGGGGAAGTAGTCCCCAAAGTCTTACCAGGCCTTCTTGTGATCCAAATAAAACCACTTATGAGGATCACTAGTAAGAATCAAGAAAATTGGAAGAGATTAGATTTATGATAAGTTATAACTAAAAACCAAACCAAACCTGTTGCTGTTGAGTTGATTCCGACTCATAGTGACCCTACAGGACAGAGTAGAACTGCCCCATAGAGTTTCCAAGGAGCGGCTGGTGGATTCAAGCTGTCGACCTTTTGGTTAGCAACTACAGCTCTTAAGCACTGTGCCACCAGGGCTCCACTTATGACTAAAGGAAAATTGAAAAAACAGCTCACTCTTAATGACCGTACATACTTGCACCAAGACTCCGCATATACACCCTACATGACAAGTGGTGAGAACTTCAGCTCTGGAGTCAGGCCTGAATTTGAATTCTGGTTCTATAATATATCAGTGAGATGACCCTGGACAAGTTATTTCACCTCCTTGAGCTTATTTCTTCATCTGTAAAATGGGAATAATAAGAGTATCTGTGAAGTATGGAACCCCTTGCAGTAAACAATTTAGCCTTCGGTCCTAGTTCCTGAGAGCCTGACCACACCTGAGGTCAAAGAGTTGGGAGCTGACCAGACCAAGAAGGATCACCTGGGGGCCTGATGCTGACTAAACCTCAGGAGGCATGATGTAATCTATCATGGCCATGTGGTGAGGCCAATAAAAGGCCTTGGGAGACAGAGACTCACTGGAGCTTCCTGGACGGAGAGAGCAAACAGCTGCTCTTGGGAGGATAAGTGAGCCCTCTGGGGATATGGAAGTTCTGCACCAAGACCCGCAGGTCATCCTACATATTTGTATCCTTTTTCCTTCTAGATTAAAGATAGCCCTTTCCCTGGAGTTTGTGAATCATTGCATGGGATTACTGAACCTAAGAAACAGAGAAGAGGCTGGTGGCCACTGACCTACCCTGGGTGAATGGGGATAGAAGAGGGAAGGAGCTGGTGCCTGCTGACCTAGCCCTGGGTGAAAAGGAATGAGACGAAAAGGACTTCCTGGAGCATCTGGGGTCTGAACTGACCAGGGAAGGGAAACTGAGATTTCCCTGGACTGTTTTGATACAGTACCTATCTCACAGGCTTGGTGTGAGGATTAAATAAGAACGCATGTAATGCCTTAGTATTGCAATTAGCATATATAACAAGTGCTCAATAAACTGTAATCATAATTATTATTATGTAATAAGTACTATTATTTTTTAACAAAACTCTATCTTTTCTTTTTCAGCATTGTCTCATCTCTAATTTTTTATTTTCAGGGATTGGGGAGTTTTTCCTTTAGAGACTGTACTCTCATTGGTAAAGGCACTAACACCAAATAGAAAAATCAAAGAAAATAATGCAGTCTGCAGTTCTGGTCTGTATATCCTCAGGGAAACAGGAAAGGAAGAATCAAGAAAATAAGGACTTTGTAAGCTAAGAAAGGAAAAAAAGTAGGGTTCAAAGAGTTTAATGAGTAACTAAGAGGGCTAACATAGAGTACTTGAAGTCTGAGGGAAACAAAAGAGAAAACTGAACTTGAATTTAAGTAGCAGAAGTCAAAAAAGGGGGAATCTAATAGATTCGTTCTCTACAAGAATTTATTAAATTATAAGAACTTCAGAGAGATGAAGGCTGAGAGGAAGGAGCTATGATCAGGGACACTAAAATCATGAAGAGTACAGACAAGGAAAATACAAACTAGCTCACTTTTGTACCACAGCACCAAAACTGGGAGTGAGAGGAAACAGAGGATAGACAAGGAAAGCTTAAAATGCAAGAAAGTTTTTGTTTTAGGACAAATGAAACAACAAATGCAAGCAACTCCAAGACGTGGATGATGTGTTTCTCTCTTTACTTCCAGCAGTTCGCCCAGTACCCGACATGTCGTCAATAAATGTGGGTTGAGTAAACAAACAAACATATTCAATAGTAAAAATACTGGCAATATATGAGAAGTACAGGAGCCCTGGTGGTGCAATGGTTAAGCACTAGGCTGGTAACCAAAAGGTCAGTAGTTGGAATCTACCAGCTGCTCTGCAGGAGAAAAGACCTGGTGATCCGATTCTGTAAAGATTGTTGTTGTGTTGTTAGGTGCTGTCGAATCAATTTCTGACTCCTAGCGACCCAATGTGACAGCGTAGAACTGCCCCATACAGTTTTCTAGGCTGTAATCTTTACAGAAGGAGATTGCTAGGTCTTTTCTCCCATGGAGCCACTGGGTGCGTTCGCACTGCTATAGCAGAGCACGTAACTATTGCACCACCGGGCTCCTTCCTGTAAAGATTACAGCCCAGGAAACCCTATGAGGCAGTTCTACTCTGTCCTATAGGGTCGCTATGAGTCAGAATCGACTTGATGGCACACAACAACATACGGGAAGTTGGATTAGAGACTCCATTCTAACTGAATGATTCTGTCTCTGGTATCATCTTCCAAATCACCTTCCACATTGCTGATGAGATCTTTCTAAAAGGCAGATCTGGTCATGTTACTTCTAAAGTGCTTCAATAGCTCCCCATGGCCTCCAACATAAGTCCAAATTGCTCAGCAAGGCAAACCAAGTCTTCTGTGAAATGACCCCAGTGTATTTTCAGCCTCATTTCTGTCACTATCCTACTCATATATTATGTCCAGATTATTTGGATTTTCCCAGATATACTATGCTCTCTCTCTCATACACACAGACACCTCACCTTTGCACACACTGCTCCTTCTTTCTGGGATGCACTGCCTGCCCAGGATGTTCCTCCTTATCCTTTAATCATCATCTCAAATGCCACTTTCTCCAGAATACTTTTCCTAACATTTCTAAGCAGAGTTTAGTGATCCCTCCTCTAAGCTTTCAAAACATTTTGTTCATACTTCCATTGTGAAACTAATTATAGTGCCATAATTAATGTTTCTAAGTCTGTCTTCTTTTAGAAGGCTCTGGGGTGCCAGGATTGTGTTCTATTTATTTTTGTATACCCAGCAACTAGCATGGATAGAGTAGAGAAGCTTAAAAAATGTTTGTTGAAGGAATGACTAGGTTGTAAGGGATATTATCCTATCACTGACAGTGGTGTATAGTTGAAATGTTCTTTTTGACAATGAATGCAATGCCATTTCTCTTCAATTTGTCATTCCTTGCATAGTAGACCATATGACTGTCCAATTCAAAACAGCCAATACCAGTCCATTTCAGCTCACTCATGCCTAGGATATTGATCTTTATGCATTCCATTTCATTTTTGATGACTCAAATTTTCCTAGATTCATACTTCATATGTTCCACATTCCAATTATTAATGGATGTTTGCCACTGTTTTTTCTCATTTTGAGTCATACCACTTAAGCAAATGAAGATCCTGAAAGCTTTACTCCATCAATATCTTTAAGGTTGGCTCGACTTTGAGGAGGCAGCTTTTCCCCAGTCGTATTTTGAGTGACTTCCAACCTGAGGGACTCATCTTCTGACACTCTATCAGACAGTGTTCCGCTGCTGTTCATGAGGTTTTCACTGGCCATTTTTTTCAGAAGCAGACTGCCAGGTCCTTCTTCCCAGTCTGTCTTAGTCTGGAAGCTCTGCTGAACCCTGTCTATCATGGGTGGCCCTGCTGGTATCTGAAATGTCAGTGGCATAGCTTCCAGCATCATAGCAACACACAAGCCACCACAGTATGACAAACTGACAGAGAAGTTATTATATTTCTATAAATTTTAACTTTCTCTTCCTTCAAGCGGAATCGAATCTAGTGATCTAGGAGCTCACAGGAAATAACAGAAGGTAAAGCACAATAGCGCTTACTACGTGCCACCTTACATGTATTAACTCATTGTATTCTATGATTTTGAGGTAGATCTATAATCATTCCCATTGCATACAAGAAGATCGGAGCATGAAGACTTAAAGAAGAAGGTAACAGTTAATAAGTGAAAAGAAAAAGAGATGCTGAATGGTAGGCCTTGGATATGAGACAGTGTTCTATACTTCAATCCAAAGGCATTTTACAGCCCAAATTTTAGACCTCAAGTAATCCACCATTTACAGCTAAAATAAGAAGAGTGTCTTCTGATGTCAGCCATCAAGGAGGTGGATTTTCCCTTCACTAGTACTACATCTACAATTGAAATGACACTGTCACAAGATGAACATCTACCTTAAGGTGTGGATTTATGGATCAGTCACATATTTTCCTGAGGAGCTATTAACCTAAGAATATGGCACAAGATACATTTGTGCTTATGCTTTTTCCACAGAAATACAGTTTTATTTTTTTAAAAAGTATTAAATATTTAACTAAGTCTATATCATTCTATACTCAAAAAAATTTAGAGCAAAATTTAAAGAACACCTCCTAGGTATGATACAGTACTTTCAAATAATTATAAGCCTGTTATAATCATATTGCTTTCTAGGCAGTGATGCATTAGGAAAGTACTGGTGACTGCTCTGGCAGGGATCACAATAGAGGGTCCCAGACAGAGCAGGAGAAAAATGTAGAACAAAATTCAAAAAAAAAACAAAAACAAAAACAAACCAGGCTTGCTGGTCTGACAGACACTGGAGAAACCCCAAGAGTATGCCCCCTGGACACCCTTTTAACTCAGTACTGAAGTCACTCCTGAGGTTCACCATTCAGCCAAAGATTAGACAGGTCTATAGGGCCAATAATAACACATGTGAGGAACATGCTTCGTAGTTCAATCGTGTATGCTAGATTAATGGGCACACCAGTCCAAAAGCAAAGACGAAAAGGCAGGAAGGGACAGGAAAACTGGACGAATGGAAACAGGGAACCCAGGGTGGAGAAGGGGAGAGTGTTCACACATTTCAGGGTTGGCAACCAATGTCACAAGACAATCTGTGTATTAACTGTTTAATGAGAAACTAATTATTTGCTCTGTAAACTTCTACCTAAAGTACAATAAAAAGAAATAAAAGGAGGTGCTGAATAAATATTTGTGGAATGAATGAATGAATTGTGGGAGAAAGATGTGGCAGTCTGCTTCCATAAAGATTATAGCCTTGGAAACCCTATGGGGCAGGTCTACTCTGTCCTACAGGGTTGCTATGAGTCGAAATCGACTCAACAGCAATGGGTTTTTGTTTTTTTTGGAATGAATTAATACTATATTTCAGAGATGGATTCAGAGAAGCTCTGCACTTATAGAAGGTTCCTCAGAAATGCCTTAAAATAGTCATCATTTGCTCTGGAGAACTCTACTACTCAGTCCCTCTTCAAGAGGGAGAACTTACTCTTCAGGTCTCCTGAAAAGTCTAAAGTCACCATTTTCTGTACCCATGGTTACTACATCACTTTATTCCCCCATCAGAAAGAGAACAGAGAAAGATCAGGTTACATTGCTTCCTTGGGCCTGTATAAACTCCTTGTGAGGTTCTCTCTTCTGTCAGTAAGTATATCCCTGGCAACTATATTTACACACTCACTCAATTCTTTCCCCTTCTTTGATTCACTGGTTGGTATAAAAATTAATTTGCATTGAATTGCTGACACTTTAATCAGTCTAACGGACTCACAAAATTTTAAACCCTGGTTTCTGCCCACAACTTGCTTCTTAAAGGGCCTGACCATTTTTTTTAGAAATTAGAATGCAATTCTTTTCAGTTAAAATATTTTTAAACAAATTTAATGGTATGCTGGATGTTTCTGACTATAGGTAAGGGATATTCTCTGAAGGGCATCTGGCCAATATCATTAGTTAGGAAGAACAAGAGACAAAGAGGTACCCTAGTTCTGAATAAGCAGGGGGTGAAATTCATAAAGGTCAGCTATGATAAGGAACCAAAAGAGAAGAGTCAATGATCAAGACAAAAATTCTGGGCCATCTGAAATGATGAATTCAGTCCAAATATTATGAGTGACCAGAGGTCAGGACCTGGATAACAGGAATGAGACATGAGTATCAAGAATGGAGTTTCATTAATTCATTCATCAAATATTTATTAAGCATCTACTAGTGCTTGGTATTGGGACTAAACTTGTTTATTAACAGTGAATAAGCCAGGCACAGATTCTGCCTTCATCACATTTATAGTCAAATATTTGAATAGTGAACCAATGTTGACCTTTGTTATTGAATTTTATAGACTAGAGACTTAGAGTAGGGATGAGCAGAGAGAAGAGAAGTTCATATCCTCACTGGAGTAGATAACTTGGCAAGTCAAGTACTCTTTGACATATCCGGTGGTTTCTTTACATTTTAACCTTCAACAACAATGGTACACAAGCCTCTAGATGGAGAGATGAAGAAGGATATATTTATCATAGGACACAAGGCCAGCTACTTACCTAAGTTTTCTAAAGAATAAAAAGTATATAAAGATATTAGCTATTCTAAAGCTGATTCAACAACCATTTACTAAGCATTTATTATGTTTAAGGAATGGTTTTAGGGATTGACAATATGAAAATGAAAAAGACAGAGTTCCTAGCAACTGTAATACTGTGGTAAGTACTACAATAAGGGATGTTAAAGTACAAAGGAAGATCAGAGAGGAAGGATACTAATTCATTAAAAGCAAGTTAAGAAATGCTTCATTAAAAGCAAGTCAAGATAACGTTAGAACTGAGTCTTAAACATAAATAGAGAGGTTTGTTGTTTTAAGCTGATACATTTTGGGGTAATTTGTTACATAGCAATAGATAACTGCAACAGGGCTTTATGGAGACTGTACCAACAGTACAAATAGGAGACCGTGGAGAATGCCTGGATGTCTAAACTTTATTTTGTGAAGTATGCCATAGGTTATACCCTAAATTACTTCATATTTTTGCATGTCATCCTTGTACAGGACCATGCTAATCACTGTATCATTCCAATTTTAGTATATGTGCTTCTGAAGCGAGCACTCTCTTCATATTTTTAATCTCACGAATTCTTAGGCTCACTTGGTCCATGTTGGGAGTAGAACATGAGAACAAGCACACTGAACATGGATAAAATAGGTAATGGGAGAAAACAACACAAAGGAATCCAGGTTGGCTGGTGTTAGGACTTGATCAAGTAGTCATCTAGTGTCAAGTGGTGTCAGGACTTGGTCAAATGATTACTCAGAGAGACCAGAAGTAGGAGGAGCAAGAGGGTGAGTAAAAGTTGTTTTTGAGAGAGCAATAATCATGAAAATCAGAGAGACTTAATTTGTTGTCGATTTCAAGTAGGAAGCCAAAAATGAGAGATAATATGAAAAAGGCCAGGAGGTGGGTAGGTGAAGGATAGAGTGGGCAACAAAGGCAAGAGTAGAACATAAGCATTTAAGACAACTGTAGTAAATAGGGAAACCTTGGTGGCGTAGTGGTTAAAAGCTACGGCTGCTAACCAAAAGGTTGGCAGTTTGAAACCACCAGCCTCTCCCTGGAAACCTTATGGGGCAGTTCTACTCTGTCCTGGAGGGTTGCTATGAGTCAGAATCGACTCGATGGCAATGGGTTTAACTAAAACAAAGGATACAACATGACTACTTTCCCAGCTTCAGGGGGTAATATTGATAGCTTCAAGTGGGACCAGGATTTAATTTGCAGGGCTCAATGCAAAATGAAAATGCAGAGCCTCCTGTTAAAAAATTATTAAGAATTTCAAGACGGCAACAACACAGCACTGAACCAAGCATAGCAGCCCTTCTAAGTACAGGACTCTGGGAGATTACACAGGTCACATGCCCCAGATGCTGGCCCTACCTTCAGGGACAGTATAGCATGGTCCTTTAGAAGAGCATTAGAGTAAGAGCAGGAGACCCTGGGTGGTACAAATGAGTAAGTGCTTGACTACTAGCTGAGAGGTTGGTGGTCTGAATACACCCAGAGGTGCCTCAGAAGAAATGTCTGGTGATCTGCTTCTGAAAGGTGACAGCCTTGAAAACCCTATGGAGTGAAGTTCTACTCTGCACACATGGGGTTGCCGTGAGCATCAACTTGATGGCCACTGGTTTAGTTTGGTATTTGGTAGACTAAGAGCTAGGTCTAAATTCCCCATCTCTGCTACTCATTAGCAATGAAATCTTAGGCAATTTCTTAGCCTCTACATGCTTACAAGTGTTTGAGTGGCTGTAACATTGCATTGTGAGGATTAAATGGTATAATGAATAGAATGCATGCAAAGCACTTAGCACAATGCCTAGCACGTAATAAATGCTTAATAAATGGTAGCTATTATTATTACTGTTCTATGAAATGTACAGGCAACTATCAAACCAGTAAGTTTATGAAATGAATTGCTGAACTGCTATTAAGGATATGAAAGAAAGAGAATGAAACCTTAAGGCAACTAAAATAATAAAACAGATAAGGAAAAGGAAATCTTTTGCTTGACTCTGCTTCCTTGTCTAACCGCTTTCCTATTTCTCCTCTTCCTTTCATTGCCAGACATACAAAAGGTGATCTACATGCTGTCTCCATTTCTTATCAGCATCTCACACCACAATTCTCTCTTATCTGGTTTTTAATATTCCACAACCCCCCCGCCATTGAAGCTATCACTTTTTAGAAGTTACTAATGACCTTCTGTTTACTCAATATAATGGACATGTCCCACTCTCTGTGTACAAGTTTATACTGCTAACCAATTCCTCTAGCTTGAAGCCCTCTCTTCTCTTGACTTCTGTGATACTACACTCTTGTGGCTATAATGTCTAGTTGGCCTTCCATCTATCAGGTACATAACAAATAGTGGTGAAATTTGTTGGATGAATAAATTAAATGGTTCTTGTACTTCTTTGATATTCCTTATTTTCTACCATTCTGGCCCCATTTCTTCTCCCTACTTCCCTAAATGTGGGCAATCTCCAAGCCTATAGTCCATGGTGCTCTGTACTTCTATTTCTATGCTGTCACAAATGGTGAACCCAGCCAATCTTATGGCTTCAATTATCACCTTCTGTATACGAGACTCCCTGACTTCTCTCTTTTGAACACAGCCCCCTACTTCCAAATGCTCATGGGACATGTCCACTTCGAAGTCCCAGTATCACCTCAAGATATTTAATACTTCTCTTCTAACCAAAGTCAGCTTTCCTTTCTGTCTATTTGTTAATCCTGTCACCCTTGTTCAAGGCTATATTTGATTCTTACTTATCTCTTGTCCTCCATGCCCAATCAGTCACAAAGTCCAGTTTATTTTTCCTTTATAATACTTATTGAAAGGAGCCCTGGCTGCACAGTGGTTAAGCACTTGGCTACTGACTGAAAAGTTGGTGGTTCAAACCTATCAGCTGCTCCATGGAAGAAAGATGTGGCAGTCTGCTCCCATAAAGATTACAGCCTTGGAAACCCTGTGAGGCAGTCCTACTCTGTCCTGTAGGGTCACTATGAGTCTGAATCGATTCGACGGCAATGGGGTTTTTTGGTTTAATATTTATTGAACACATCGCTTCTTATTTTCACTACCCTCACCCTAATTCAATTCCTTATCCCTTCACACCTGACTATTAAAACAACCTACTAATTGATGATATAAACCAATTGCCACTGAGTTGATTTCTACTCACAGTGGCACCGTAGGACAGAGTAGAACTGCCCCATACGGTGTCCAAGGCTGTAAATCTTTATGGAAGCAGACTGCCACATCTTTCTCCCACGGAAAAGCTGGTGGGTTCCACCTGCTGACCTTTCAGTTAGCAGTCTAGCACTTAACCACTGTACCACCAGCACTCCTAACTGATGGTATTATCTCCCTACTAAAGGTTATTCTCCACATTACTGTTGAGAAACTAAATACCACTAATACTACTTTCATCATCCCACATTTCCCTAACTAAAAATCTTCAAAGTTTCTATCATTTACAGGGCAAAATCCTAACTCTTTAGTTTGACATTCAATGCCTACTGCAATCTGGCCTCAACCAACTTTTCCAATCTTACAACTTCTCTACTTAAATCTTCTCATCTTGCTAGCTTGATCAGCTTCATCAGCTGACCCCTGAAAACTTTCTTCCATATTCCGGCCCTGTGTTTTATGAACATTATCTTTCCTGTATGGAAATTCTTCCCATCTTCCTTTTCTCTGTGCAACAAAATTCACCATGTCTCTGAAAAAGCCTTCCCTGATAATCACAGTGCATAACGGCCCTTCTCTCAACTCCTATAATACATATTTAGCACTTTGAAAATTTACTGAATTGCTGCTTTACATTTTTAATTTCATTTATATGAGGTAAGTGGCATTATTACAGAAAAAGAAATTTAAGTAAATAACTTGTCCAAGGTCACATAGCAAGCACTGGGAGCTGAATCCCTGTCTAAGTGAGAATAATTCCCATGCTATACCACCTCTCTAATTTTCCTGTCTCCTCCAAAGCACCCACACAAGCAGGTGTTCAGTAAGTATGTTGATTGAGAAGATTGCTTAAATACCACCCAAGACTCTCTAGTACTTACAGAATTGTCATTTTTCTTAGCAGTATACATGAGGCACATCACCCCAGTGTCACCTTCTTTAAATGGCTTGATCTGTAATATAGTTAAAAACAGGGCATTTGCCAAAAATTCATCATAATCCATTAAAAAATTAATTTTGGTTTAAGCAAAGCCAATAGGCCTTTATCTGATTCAAACATTAGGTGAGTGTTGGGTATGAGGTTCACCTTACTACTTCTGGGCTCATCCTTGATCTGTTTCCAAAGGATCAGGGGGTAAAAATAGGCTGGCTAGTTGATGGCTTATGAGGTAAAAATGAACTATTTATAGTTCTAGAGGTGGATGCTTAGGCAGAATGAGCTTTTCTCTGCTCTGGTAGCTAACACGTCAGTAAAAGAAGCCAAATAAAAGTGAATCATGGGTGGAAATTCAGATCAAGAGAAGAAAACAATAGTAAAGAGGGAGGGATAATAGAAAGAAGGCGGCACTGATAGTAGTCAAAACAGCTTGGTACTGGTACAACAACAGATACATAGACCAATGGAACAGAATTGAGAATTCAGACATAAAT
>NW_004443951.1:24379516-24380784 GCF_000243295.1 Trichechus manatus latirostris | reverse complement strand
AACAACAAAAAGACAAATAACCCAATTAAAAAATGGGCAAAGGATATGAACAGACACTTCGCCAAAGAAGGTATTCAGGCAGCTAACAGACACATGAAGAAATGCTCATGATCATTAGCCATTAGAGAAATGCAGATCAAAACTACAATGAGACATCATCTTACCCCCAACAAGGCTAGCATTAATCCAAAAAATACAAAATAATAAATGCTGGAGAGGTTGTAGAGAGACTGGAACACTTACACACTGTTGGTGGAAATGTAAAATGGTACAACCACTTTGGAAATCGATTTGCCACTTTCTTAAAAAGCTAAAAATAGAAGTACCATACGATCCAGCTATCCTGCTCCTTGGAATATATCCTAAAGAAATAAGAGCCGTCACATGAATAGATACATGCACATCCATGTTCGTTGCAGCACTGTTCACAATAGCAAAAAGATGGAAATAACCTAGGTGCCCATCAATGGGCAAATGGGTAAACAAATTATGGTATATCCACACAATGGAATACTATGCAACGATAAAGGACAACGATGAAGCTGTGAAACATCTTATAACATGGAGGAAGCTGGAGGTCATTAGGCTGAGTGAATTTAGTCAGTCACAGAAGGACAAATATTGTATAAGACCACGGTTATAAGAACTCAAGAAAAGGTTTAAACACAGAAGAAAATATTCTTTGATGGTTACAAAGGTGGGGAGGGGGGGGAGGGTTATTTACTAACTAGATAGTAGATAAGAATTTTCTTAGGTGTAGGGAAGGACAGCACACACTACAGGGGAAGTCAGCACAACTGGACTAAATCAAAGCTAAGAAGTTTCCTGAATACAATTAAACACTTTGAGGGACAGAGTAGCAGGGGTAGGGGTCTGGGGACCATGCTTTCAGGGGACATCTAGGTCAACTGGCCTAACAAGGCTTATTAAGCAAATGTGCTGCATCCTACTTTGGTGAGTGGCGTCTGCGGTCTTAAAAGCTTGCAAGCAGCCGTCTAAGATGCATCAGTTGGTCCCAACCACCTGGAGTAAAGGAGAATGAAGAACACCAAAGACATAAGGAAAGTATTGGCCCAAGAGACAGAAAGGGCCACATAAACCAGAGACTTCATCAGCCTGAGACCAGAAGAACTAGATGGTACCCGGCTACCACCAACGACCGCTCTGACAGGGAATACAACAGAGAGTCCCGGATGGAGCAGGAGAAAGGTGGGGTGCAGAACTCAAATTCTAGTAAGAAGACCAGACTTAATGGTCTGAATGAGACT
>NW_004443951.1:24356501-24375150 GCF_000243295.1 Trichechus manatus latirostris | reverse complement strand
ATGGCCCCCGGATTCTCTATCAGCCCAGAACTAAAACAATTTCCGAGGCCAACTCTTCAGACAGGGATTGGACTGGACTGTGGGACATAAAGTGATACTTGTGAGGAGTCTGCCTCTTAGCTCAAGTACGTACAAGAGACTTAAACAAGCAGCTTCTGTCTGGAGGTGAGATGGGAAGGCAGAGAGGGTTAGGAGCTGGTTGAATGGACATGGGGAATCAGGGGTGGAAAGGACGAGTGTGCTGTCACAGTATGGGCAGAGCAATTAGGGTCACATAACAGTGCATGTATAAATTTTTGTATGGGAGACTAACTGGAAATGTAAACTTCATTTAAAGTACAACAATAAACAAAAAGAAAGAAAGAAAGAAGGTAGCACTGGAAATAGCCTACTGAGGAGATGGCACTTTTTCTGCAAAACTGCTTGAAGCCAGCATCACATAAATGATGGGCTCTATCATTTTTGCATGATCCATGGCCTCAGTCCTGAACTGCTTGCCCTGACCCATATTACAGTCCAAATCCTCTCTTGCTCCAGATCCTTCCAGCTTCTGATCTTATTACTAATTTCCCAGGGTCTCATAGATTTGACCTTCACAAATTTGACCTTTAGCATTCCTTCTCTGGCTATGACCCATATTTTCCTCCTTTTGTATGGTTTGGATTTGTCCTTCCATGATGCTGCCTCTAGCTGCCCTTGGCAAGCATTATGCCCAGTTTTTAGGACCCTCTCCCCTGGAGCTACTATAAATGACCCCTTTCTCACCTCTATATGTTCGACCCTTACTTGAAAAGATATGTGTGACAAAACCTTACTTGAAAAGGTATGGGTAACAAAGACCAGGGGTGAGGTTCAGAAAGACTGATAAGAGGAAACAGTGGGGAGAAGAACAATAACGGGAAATTGTGGTGTGACCTAGAGATTCTAGGTTACCTTTAGAAAGTTACATTATTAGGAAAGTAAAAAGCCATGGTTGTAATATGAAACTTTTAATTAAAGAAATCAGTTATGGAAGTGCGAAGACTTATAAATTAAGGCAATAGATAAAAGCAACTAATTCAATAGAACACTTTCATTACTCTGGGTTAGGGGGTTCATAAACACATCACATGTTCTTTCTACTACTAATTGACCTATGCAGATGAATGAAAAAAAAAGAAATTTAATAATAAGGGTATTATTGTTATCATCAAAGTTACTCCATGGCAGGAGATGATTTCAGATGTACAGGCTGCTAGGGGCAAGGAGCCAGAAGAATTAACTAACTTCTTAAAACATTTTTCTAGCTAAGAGTCATTTAAACACCAGATCCATGTGCTGTAACAAAATGTGCACCTAGAAAAAGTATTTGTTCCTCAAGCATTTTTCTTCTCTCTATAACCATCAGCAAAATACAGCAACCTTCTGTACCTGATGGCATTTGCTATCTGGAGGAGGAAAGGTAGATAATCAGTATAGATCCCCATTTCTGAAATACCAAGATGAGTGGTACTGTTGAGTTTCAGAACTCAGAAAGAAGAAAATGCCATAGAAAAGCGAGAAAACTACTCTACAACAATCTTTACATATTAAAATCCAACAGAGGAAAAAAAATAAAAACAAGGTTCTGTGTTAAAGCAAGAACTATTAAAATTTTGAGTCATTTAAAATCTTGTTATTCCCAACCGTAATGGTAAAATTTTACTTCTCAGAAAAGTAAGTTACACCAAGTAAAGACTGTATTAGTTAAATTTAATGATTTCCCAATTGCTATTATTGGAGCAACAGACTTTAAGCCATTCCCTAGACACACCGTACTGTAAGTCACTTCATTTACTGTTTCCTCTGCTTTGGCTGCCCTTCTTGTCCTTCTCAATCTTCTCTGCAAGGCAAACTCCTACTCATCCTTCACGATCTTGCTTAAACGTGTTCTTCTCTGGAAAGCCTTCCCCAGCTCTCTCAGATAGCTGATTGTTTCCTCCTCTATGCTTTCACAGCTCTTTATGTACGCATCTATTACAGCTGTTATCACCTTTACTGGCAATTTTATTTCTGTCTCTCCCACTACTTCTTTGAGGACAAGGACTAATTATCTTATTCATTTTTGCATCCCCAAGACATGGCAGAGTGCCTGACATATAGCAAGTGTTTGTTGTTGTGTGATAACGGACATCAAGAGCAACATGGAACTGCAATTTGCACTTCATTTGCAAAAATCAGATTGGTTCCTTGTACTTTTCTTGTGCAACCATGTTGTTTGCTGATTTAAAAGAAATGGCTTTAGACTCAAAAACGAAATTCTATTGATATTACTGGCACATTAGCCAGTTTTTCATCCCTACTGGTGATAGAAAACAATTCCCAACCCCCTCCCCCCCCCCATTTCCAAGAAACTCCCAGGGCACATCTTAGTGGCACATCTGCCATCCTACTATTGTAGTGAAAGCTAAATTACACTGTAAAACTAAAATCATCCCTCAGTCTTAGTGGATGGGGAGGGAGACGGAATAATTTAAAAAGACACTCCGGTAGCAGACCTAGGAGGGGGCGGGGAAAGAAGATGAATTTAAACCCTGCCTGATAAAACATTTGCTGAGAACTCACGCGAAAGAGCCGCTTCTTCTGTACATGACAGACCAGATCCAGGTGTCCAACACTGACCTTTTTCCATGGGTGTCAGGTCATCACCCAGCACAGAAAACAAGGGGCTACTGCCTCTCTTAGGCATCCCTCCATCCCAAACCTAGCAAATCTTGGGGCCTGCTTTTCCTTTAGCGGATCGCCCTCTCCTCCCAGCACCGGCAATCCCCAACTCCCTTTGCTGGCGCTCCCCAGGCACCAATCTCGCCTTCGTCCGACTGGGGGCCCCAGCTTGACTCCAGGTCAAAAGCGGCGGCGCTGGTCTGTCAGGCAGCGGCTGAGGTGGGGGCGCCGAGATCAGGCCCCACCCCCGGGTTCCCCGCACTCCGCCGAGCGCGCAGAGGAGTAGCAGGCCCCTCAAGGCTACTAGCTGCTGAGGCGCGGGCCTCCACGCGGGGTGGGGCTTGGACCCCGAGAAAACCGCGCGAGTGTCCGTCCTTCAGCCGGTCCCCTGTAGCCTCCCGCAAATCCCCGGCCGCACAGCTCCTCCGCACCCCTCGAGGCAGCTGGGTCCAGGCCCCGGCGCGTCGCGGCCAGTCGCTGCGCTGGCGTGGACTGCTCGTCCCCGCGCGGGCCCCAAGTCGCGGATCCAGGGTCAGCCCGCCCGCCGCCTGCCTGCCGGTGCCCACGGCAATACCCCGCCCCGCGCGGCCCAGCCCGGCCGCCGCGCCCCGACCCGGCCGTGACAGCTGGGTGCCCAAAGGGTTAAGCCAGCAACGCTGCCGCCGGAGTCCCCTGCGCGCTGCCCTCCTGCCGCGAGCCGGCCTCAGCGCGCACGCGCCCGCCCGTTACCTGCGGTCGCTTTCGCGCTCCTCCTCCACCTGGCCGCTCTCTCCCGGGGGCCGCCCCTCAGCCCGCCCCCTCGGCTCCGCGCCGCGCACCCTGCTGGCTACTCCGACACGGCCCGAGGAGGAGGGGCGTGGGATCAATTACCATAAATTAGCATGCCAGAGCGAACCACGTGATCACCCCAGCCAATGGCCACTATGAAAAGGCGGGGATTGGCTTGAACACGCCTCAGTACTGCTCCCGGCCTGAACTGGTGGCCATGGCAACGGCCGGGAGGGCGGGGGAGTGAAGAGGCACAGGAGCTGAGTGGCCCCGCGGGAACATCTACCCTACCTGCTCCGCGTGAAGGCACCGCCTACTGTTCCCACGCCGCCAGTGGAGAGGGGCAGAATTTGGCTTGGTCCAGCCAGATTCAGATTCTGCAAATATTTATTGAGCGTTGATCACGTGCCTAACACTTTTCTGCAGAATGTGATTCTCGAGGCAACCCAGTGATGTCTGTATTATTATTAACCCCACTTGTTGAAGGAAAAACGGAGACTCAGAGAGGCTAGGTCACTCGCCCAAAGGTCACGTAGCCACAGAAGCCATTTCTGACTTCAGGCCCAGGACTCTCCATCAGAGGTCCCTCAGCATCTCTTCACAATTCTGGGTATACTAAGTATATAGTAAAATCCTTATACATAGTTTGTACAGTGCTTTACAGTTGTCTTACAATGACCTTTGAGGTTACTAGGCAGAACAAGGTTATGCCCATATTACAGATGAGGAAAAGAGAGGCTATGTGACCTGCTTCAGGTTAAACAGCTATTAAGCGCTAGTACTTAATTACTATGATTTATACTCAAGCTCACTACTTTATAAGCCCTGAATTCAGTCTTCTTAATACAATAGATATTGCTATGATCATTTTACAGATTAAGGAACCGAGGCTTTGGGAAAATAAGCAAATTGCCCAGGTTACACAGCTAGTAAATACTAGATTGAGGGTTCAAATACAGGTTTACCTGGCTCCAAAACTAGTCTCATGGAGACTCATTGTACCAGGTTCATTTAATTTAGGCTTGGGCTTTAGAACCCTTTCTCTTATAGAACTTCCTCTCCTCTCCTCTCCTCCTAAGATTAACTATGTTATCTCTTAATCCTATAGCATATATATCTCATGACATGTGACATGTGTTTGTTAAGGTCACAGAGGCTAAATATTAAAAGAGAATAGAGTCACTCCTGCAGGCAAATAGCAACACTCCAGATTCTTTGTCTCTCTATTTTTAACTCTAGGGATCTGATGGTTAACCTAAAGGCAGAATAGTTTAAAAGCACAAACATCTGCATATAGACTTTCCTTCTGCTCCTTCCTTTAGTGTAGCTCAGTGGTTCTCTACCTTTAGTGTATATATGAATTGCTGGACAGAGCTGTACACCCCAAATTTAAGAAATTATTAAAGATAATTTTGAATGTATGTAAATTTAACCTTATTGGGCTGACTTAAACCTAGTTCCCTCCAAAACTGTGACAGTTTGGTGTTTTAAGAGGACAAACTCAGAGGTAGACCTACCTGGGTTAAAATCTTGACTTGGCCACATACTAGCTGTGTGACCTTGGACAAGTTATTTAACCTCTCTGTTCCTCATTTTCCTCATTTGTAAAATAGGACAGGAATGTTGTGAGAATAAAGTGAATTATTGTATATAAAGCATTTAGCACAGGCCCCAGCCTAGAGGTAAACCTTCCATAATTGTTAGCTATTGTCATTTCTGCTATTGTCCCAGGAGCTTTTCGAGGAACAGACAACCAATGTGTGCAGAATCTCTCAAGGTTTCCCAGCTGGCTTTGGAATTCTCAAGCTGCCTCCCATCCCTCGTGGCATATTAAACAGCCAGTTGTGCTAGTGAAGGCTTGTTATCTCTCCAAATGACATTCTCTCTTCTTGGGATCATAAATAATTCCCGAACTCAAAGGAGCTGGTTTTTCCTGCACATCTCCTAGCACCAAATTACCTTAGTGACTCCTTGCAGAAGGGGATCTTGACAAACAGCGGAGCCATAAGTCAGGCTCCTTGAAACACTTTTATGAGCGCCTTAATCAGGGAGATGAGCTGTCATCAGGAACTCTTCCCCTCCTTCCTGGTGACAGGAAATGAGTTCTTTGTGCTCAAAGGGTTTCCAAAGCTGAAGAGCAAAAAGTTTTCAGGAAGTGGGCCAGAAATGAGAAGCTGTTGACTCAGAGAATCCCAGGGCTAAACAGCCCCCACTTCATCCTGCCATTCACCCTATAGGGTCAAATTACTCCTGGTCTTATTGCAGCAATGGAATGAAAGGGTGGTTAACCCTCTCCCTCTGCCCCCTCCAGCTGCACACTTCAACAGCCAACCCCCACTACTTTCAAAAGGGTGCTGCAGTATAGAGCAGTGGTCATAAGTATTGTCTCCGGAGCGGAAGTACGGGGTGTGAATCTTGCTTCCACTACTTACTACCTGTGTGACCTTTGAAAAGTTGCTTAACTCCTCTGTGCCTGTTTCCACACCTCTAAAATGGGAATAGTAACAGTACCCACTTCATAGGCTTTGAGGATTAAATAAGTTACTAATGTAAAGTGCTTAGAACAGTTTCTAGTAAGCACTAGAAAGGTATGCAATAATTAAACAACGTAAGCATCCAAGTCCAGTACAAACAATATACTTTCTATAGAGGCAATCACAGTCTTAAAACAAGTGCCCTAGGCCCTCTCTCTACCTTATTGTTGCCCCCCAGCTATCTATGTCTTGCAAATAAACTTTGCCCAGGAATAAGAAAAACATGTGCTTAGAAGCTGTAGTTTGAATCCTGCCTCTGCCACATTGCTTGCTGTGTGAACTTATTTGTAAAACGAGATTAACTTCCTCCTGGAGTTGTTCTGAGGCTTCAATCAGATAGTTCCTGGCAAGAGTTGATAAGGGTCTGAGCCAGACAGTGATCTTGCTTGATCATAATCACCTTACTCTTTTACTGAGCTGTTTTAAGTGGACATTTTTCTCTCGAATAATGAAAGTAACTAATTATTGAGCACTTTCCCTGGCCCTACGCTAGATACATAATTTTGTTTAAACCTCATGATAAAGCTAAGATTAAGTAATTTATCCAGGATCACAAAGGAAGTCAGCAGCAGAGCCAGGATTCAAACCCAGAACGGTCTGATTCCAAAGTCCATGCTAATAATCCACCGTGTTGTTGTTAGTTGCCGTTGAGTCAAATCCAACTCATGGTGACCCCACATGTGCAGAGTAGAGCTGCTCCATAGGGCTTTCAAGGCTATGACCTTTTGGAAGCAAATACCAATCCTGTCTTTCCAGGTGCCTCTAGGTGGGTTCGAATTGCCAACTTTTCGGCTAGTAGTCTAGCACTTAACCCTTTGTGCCACCCAGGGACTCCTACCCACCACGCTATAGGCCTCCAACTCCAGCTTGGCACATAAAACTCAGAGAATGTGTGTTATATTCTTTAGCATTTCTCCCCCATCCACATACACACTCTCTCCAGTCCCTCAGCAGCGCCTGGCACAGTAAGTGTTCCATATATATTTACTGAGTGAGTGAAAATAAATGACGGTGACATCCTCTTACAGTGAAGAAAGCCCCTTTTTCTCTTGGGCTGTCCCCAGTGGAAAAGAAAAGCAGCTGGCAACCCTCCTTCCGCCCCCTATCATCCTCTTCCTGCTAAACGATCATATGGGAGGGCCTCCCTCCTTCCCTTGTGAGGGAATCAGGCTTCTTGGTTTCAGAGATCCACAGTAGGCTCAGCAATGACTCATCTTCAATACACATTTGGAGAGATATCAGGACCTGTGGAGCTTCTTAGGGCTCTGTTAACATGCATCAGTGGGGCGATTTCCAAATAAGGGGCTTAGATAGGTTTGAGGTTAATGGGAGATGGCAAATGAAGGAAGTAGATGAAGAGTAAGGGGAGGTTGTTCGTGAGGGGTAGATCACACTGAGAGAAAGAAGTATGGCCCAGGGGTCCCATTTCTTCTTGGCCAATTCCATTCATTCCCAAAGATGTCTCTAGCTCACAGATTCACAATATGAGAGTTAGCAGGAACTGCCAAGATTCATTCATTCATTTATTCATTCAACAAACATTTATCAAACACCTGCTATGTGTCAGGTACTTTTTGAGGGGCTGGGCATTCAGAAAGGAAAGACACAGTCTGTGGAAACTGAGGCCCAGAGAGGGGATGTGAGTTGTCTAAGATCACATATTAAGATAGAATAAAGCCAGGAACAGAATGTCCTGAGCCCCAATCTTGAGCCCTTTTGATGCCTACCAGGATGGCTGCCCACCTCCTGGGTCTGAATCTCTGATACAGACAGATTTAAGTTTTTTTAAAAGTTTTTGTGCTGATTAACAATTTCCCCCAAGCTTCCATAGTTAAGCTGGTCCAGTATTTGAGGTACTTTGGAGCCTTGGATGAAGCTAGAAGCATCTCCTCCCTTAAAGTAATCTTCCAGTCTTTGTTCTCTTTAATTCAGTTGCCTAATATTTGAAACATCACCTTTTCTGGACACAACAGCAGTATGGGGAATAAGGGAGCTTCTTGGGGGCAGAGAAAACATCTTATTCATCTTTTTTTGTCCCCAGTGCTAAGACAGAAGCCATCACAGAATCAGCCATCAATAGTCATTTCTTCAGTGAACAAAAGAACATTGCTCCAGTTAGAACTAAGGGATATTTATTTTCTCACTGTTCTACATTCCATGCTCAGTGACAGTACAGAGCTGGTTTATGATATTAAGATACCTGATTTCCACTCCAAAAGTCACAGTTCTTTTGATGTGAATATTCCATTTGTCATTACATCACTAGAAGAGGTGGTATCTTGAACCCAGTATTGGTGGTGAATACAAATATCGTCCTTCATGGAGCTGTCATGATGTGAGATATCAGTCTGGAGCAGTGAGGCTGAAAACGGGGGCAGGCTAGGGTCAGAGACGGGGTCAACCCAGCAGGAGTTGTCAGATCAGAGCAGGGGTGAGAAGGAGGTCAGATGGGAGATCAAAGTCCAGGAACTAGGGCAGGTACATAGTCTATCCAGACTCTCCAGAGGATGCTGGCCTGCCCACTGGAGCCCCTTGGGAAGGCATCTCATAAGCAGGCCTCTGAGCAGGCCTTCTGCCCAAAGGTCCCCAGAGGGGTCTTGGTAATTGATCCAGGTTTGAGATCCCTCCTTACAAAGGGAACACAATCAGTCAACATTATTTAGCAGGCCTTATGTTCACATAATCAGATAACCTTTAAAATCCTGGAAAAACCCTTGTTTGCTCTAGCCAGTAGGCCCTAGGCTTACTGCTAACTTAGAAACAGTTTGAGGTTTAATTCCAGCTGGGCATCAGAATCACCTGTGGAACTTGTTAAAATATAGATTTCCATGTCCCATAAGTCTGGGGAGGGCTGTCTACATCCTGAGAGGCAGGATGGTACAGTGGTTAAGTGTGTAGATGGGAGCCAGGCTGCTTAGATTTGTAATGGTTCTGCCATTAGCTGGGTGAACTCGAGTGAACTTCTTAACCTTTCTGTGCCTCAGTATCTTATCTATCAAAAGGAATAATATATTCAGCTCATTGGTTTGATGTGAGGATTTAATACATACAAAGTCTTAGACTATTAAGTGCTCAATAAAAGTACTACTGTTATCTTTCTTGTTACCAAACTCTGCAAGCAATTCACATGGTCTTTCAGTTCACTCATTCACGCATTCATTCGACAAATAATTACTGAGTACTCCTACTTGCCAGGACCCATACTAGACACACATCATCTTCCAGTTTATAGTCTAACGGTGAAGCCAGGATTGGGAAACACTGTTCCACTCACTGCCTTTAGCTCTCCAAACCATCGCTGGATTCTGAGACTTTAGGCTTCACCTCTGGTGTCCCTCAGGCACAATGACCTGCATTTCATAACCTCGAGATGGAGCAAAATGGAAAGAACACAGACTTGGGAGCCATCTGAATTTGGCGTGTTGTTTTCTAGCTATGTGACCTTGGACAAATCACATATAGAGGATACAGTCTGTCTTCTGCCTGCCTGGTACCCCTGTTCTAGGAATAACCCCATCCCTCTTGCATCTAACCTGTTATTCTGGAAGCCTATGTGTGTCAGAGTAGAACTGTGCACCATAGGGTTTTCAATAGCTGATTTTTCAAGCAGATTACCAGGCCTTTCTTCCGAGCTACCTCTGAGTGGACTGGAATTTCCAACCTTTCTGTTAGTAGTTGAGTGAACCATTAACTACAGGGCTGCTAAAACCAAAAACCAAACTCGTTGCTGTCAAGTCAAGAGTCATGGCAACCCCGTGTGTTACAGAGTAGAACTGCTTCATAGGGGCTTCTTGGCTGTAATCTTTGTGGAAGCAGATGGCTAGGGCTTTCTTCTGCAGCACCGTTGGGTAGGTTCAAACCACCAACCTTTCAGTTAGCAGTACAGTGCAAACTGTTCGCGCCAGCCAGGGACCTATAGTACTGCTAGAACAGCAAAATACACTAGTGATTCCACCCCTCACTCCATGTCTTGGGTGATTGGTCCAGGGTGGGCACCCGACCCAAACTGAGCCAATCATATTCCATCTTCAGGATCCTGGAATGGCTTCTGCCTGACTCACCTGCTGTCTTGAATGAAGGCATATAAATGCAGGAGCTATTAACAGTGGACATTTTCCACTATGAATACCAGGAAAAAGAAAAAGCCAGTGAATCTGCTGCAAGAAAGAAAAGTAAAACCAAGCTTGGATTTCTCAGGGCTCTAAGGTTCCTGACTGTGGCGCTATCCCAGGGCCTGGTTCCACCCGCATCCTTGGTTTCTGCGACACACAGAAGGAAGGAACTGATACCTAGCAAATATCCTTATAGTAATTCCTGTTTGTATTTAAATCAGATGTAATGAGTATCTATTGTTTTTACCTGGTGCCTGGGAGGCAGGCTTTACCTCCAGAAGCTTGGCCTCCTACACTAAGCAGTCTCTTTTCCCTGGGGTTACTCAACCAAAACAGTTGCCAAGTCAGGCCGATTCTGACTCATGGCGGCCCCATGTGTCAGAGTGGAACTGTGCTCCATAGGATTTTCAATGGCTGATTTTTTGGGAAGTAGATTGCCAAGCCTTTCTTGTAAGGCGTCTCTGTGGACTTGAACCACCAAACTTACAGTTAGCAGCCAAGCAAGTTAACAGTTTGTACTACACAGGGACTATGGCTACTTAATGAAGAAGCAAATTCAGGGGTTCTGGTCTGGAGTCTTGAGATCAGAGAGCCCTAGCATTGCTCTGGGGGCCTGTGCCCTGACTTTGAATGAGCTTTTGAGTAAGGGAACTTTAGAAGAACAGAGAAGAGGAAAGGGCCAAGGCTCCTGTAAGTCTTGAACACTAATGGGGTGCCTGGCCAGGCCTTTCATGGGAAGGCCCAATTTCTGACTCCTTAGCTAAGCAGGAATCTTCTAGAGCTGTAGTCTCTCCCGCCATCTGTCATGCCCAGCTCTGTTCCTTCATTTTCACAACTCCTCAGACACTGACGCCCTTTCTAAATTGAGCAGACTGGTTACTAGGACCTGTCCTTCTCCCTTGGGGCTGGAGGTTGGGGTAGGGAGCAGAGAGGGGAAGTGCAACCGTTTCTGTACTACTCTTAGCTAAGCTCCTGGTGTTTCCCTTACCTCAGGCCTTCCTCTCCAGCATGACATGGAGCTGATTTATGTGACCTCTCCCCCAACCCCCTTTTGATTGCTAGGTATCAGTTCCTTATTTTACAGGCAGGGCTGACCTTTAGCTGGTTTGCACCCGTACAGCCTTAAGTGATTGTTAATCTAGTGAAACATTTTCCTGTAAACTGCTCCTCTGAGCCCCCTAAGTCCCCCTGCCCCTCCGCTAACCCAGTTTCTCCCCTGTAATCCCCCTAGACCTTTGCATGGCCCAGTAACTAAAGGGTTAATACCTGGCACAGCAAGGACCTCAGGATGCCACTCTAGCACTGTCATTGGCGTGCTTTCTGGTTTGTTCCTGCCCCTGACTTACTAGTTAGATATTTTAAATACCCTTCCTTGTTTACAGCTAAGGTTTAGAGAAGTCAGCTAACCTAATTATTTTTATTCTTTTATTCATTCAACAAATTTTTATTGAGTGGCAGCTTTGTACCAGACCATGGGCTAAGTGCTGAGGATACAATACTGAGCAAAACTGACATGGAGCATCCAGAGGGGTGCAGAGACAGATGACACATTAGGAGATAAGTAGATACATACGTAATAATACAGTCTGACTAGTGCTAAAAGGGAAAGACCGGGGGTCTGCGAGGGAATCACGCAGAGGCCTACTTCAGATCGGAGCCCTCTCAAGGGCATAAGGAATTTACCAAAGAAGGAAGAACTGTTGGGGCTCAGAGGAACAGTGTGTGTGAAGAATGTGGCATTAGGTGAACTTGCCCAAGGTCACTCAACTAATAACGGACAGGGCTGGATCTGGACCCAGGTCTGTCTGACTCTGAAGTCTTGTGTTCTTCCCCCGCTCCCCCGCCCCCCGGTTTGTCTTGTTCTTGCTCATTCAGCTACCTTTCCTAGATTCTTGGGTGAGGTCCTCAGGTCTCCTGCCAGTCACTACTGTCCTCCTTCTACCTCAAAAAACTGCATTGTGGTACAGGCCATGGCTGTGCCTCAGCCAAATATCCTCATCAACTCAGTAAACACATCTTTCACCAAACTGGGCCATTTAATCACAGGAGGTCCAAAAAGAATATTAGAAAAGCTATCAAGAAGAGTCTCCTGCAAGCCCAGTGCTGTGCTAGGGGTGGGGAACGTGCTTTCACTCCTTTGCCTCACACAGCCCCTGCCTCTGGTGCCAGCTCTGCCCACAGCTCCTCTGAAGTCAGCTTTATGCATGATCCTGATCCAGCTCCTCCACCCCTGGACACAAGTGAATAGCCCAAGTGTGGGCACCAGGTCTCAGGGCCAGGCAAGCAAGAGGCAGGAACAGATGAGCTGCACTCATGAATTTGAACCAAGGAGGGTTGCTTGCAAAGCAGACAGTGAGGAAGCCAGGCACAAGTGAGAGGAGGAGGGAGCAGAGACATCAAGAAAATATGGCCCAACTGCAGCAGACTAATTGCTTCCCAGTGTCCATTATACCCAGTGCTGGCAAATGTTTAACAACTGGCTCTTTGTGGGCAGGGGAAGGGAAAGTCCAGATATGTAGTGTTTGCCAATTTCGGTGGTGCAACTATTCCCACCAAGGCTGATTTTATGTGATGTCTCTGAATGTGGAGTTGGGAAGAAAAGGATGCAGTCAGCTCTTGTGAGCCTATGTGAGCTGACTCCAGCACATCACTAAAGGGTAGTGTAAAAAGTTAACATGCTTGGCTGCTAACTGAAAGGTTAGCAGCTTGAGTCCACCCAGAGGGGCCTTGGAAGAAAGACCTGGCGATCTGCTTCAGAAAAATCGGCCATTGAAAACCTTATGGAGCGCAGTTCTACTCTGACATGCACGGGGGCATTGTGAGTCAGAATCGATTTGGTGGCAATTTTTTTTTTTTAAATTACTGAATTATCCTTTTCTGTCTTTTACTAATAGAAAGCCTCCCTCCGAGTTTCATCAGGGCACATGGCCACCTGGCTAGAAAATTACATTTCCCAGCCTCCTTTATAATTAGATATGGCTGTATGAGTAAGATTTGGCCAATCGGTTATAAGTAGATGTGATGTGGGCAACATCTCAGTCACATCCTTAAGAGGGATACTGGTTGTCCCTACTTTCTCTCTTCCTTCCTGCAGTCTGGAATATGGACATGGTGAAGATAAGAATAGCACCGTAGGGGCTAGTAGGATCATCTATGTAGAAGGAACCTGAATCTTTGGGTAAGCTCATGGAGCAGAGCTGCCTAGCCATCCTGGAACACCCATTTACCTTTTCATTGTGTCATGAGAGAGAATTAAATGTGTATCTTACTAAAGACTTGTACTTGGAGTCTTTTTATCATGGCAGCTTGGAAACCCTGGTGGTGTAGTGGTTAAGTGCTACGGCTGCTAACCAAAAGGTCAGCAGTTCGAATTCACCAGGCGCTCCTTGGAAACTCTATGGGGCAGTTCTACTCTGTCCTATAGGGTCACTATGAGTCGGAATCGACTCAATGGCAACAGGTAGTAGTAGTAGTAACCTGAACGCTAATACTCAGTCCCAGAGCTACCTTACCTAGAGCTATCCTTACCACAAACTCCTCCCTACTCCTTTTAAGATGTTCCAAATGAGTTTCTCTATATTATAATCAAATGATTATTAGTCGGTATTTGCTAAACTGTGCTGCAGAAACCATTCCAAAATCTCGATAGCTGACAACAACAAAGGTTTATTTCTCACTCACATTACATGACAGCTACAGGTCATTTGGGCTTCCATGTGTTTCATGTTCTGGGTTTCAGACTGAGAGAGCAGCCCTTATCTCTGTCTCAAGGCAGAAGATAACTGCAATGGTTAAACCTCACAAAGGCTCTTAAAGCATCTGCGGAGATATGGCATACATCACTTCTGTTCACATTCCATTGCCCAAAAGAAGTAAATGGCCTAGCCTGATAGAAGGGGGCAATAAGGTATACTCCCCCCACAAAGAGGCACAGCAAGTCTCATAGCAACAGGCCAAACCAAACCAAACCAAACTCCTTGCCGTCGAGTCAATTCCGATTCATAGTGACCATGTAGTACAGAATAGAACTGCCCCATAGGGTTTCCAAGGAGTGGCCGGTGGATTTGAACTGCCAATCTTTCAGTTAACAGCTGAGCTCTTAACCACTGTGCCACCAGGGCTCCAGAGCAATGGTCAGGGTGGGTAGTCCTTTTATTGAGAGTCTAACAAACACACTTGATCCTCATTATTTGTGGAGTCCATATTTGTAAATTTGCCTACGCGCGAGAGTTTACCTGTAACCCTAAAGTCAACATTCACGGTGCTTTCATGTCATTTGCGAACACGCTCAGAGTGGTGAAAAAATTGAGTCACCAGATGTGCCCATTCCCAGCTGAGGTTGAACAAGGCAACACTCTCTGACTTCTTCTTTCAGCTCTCATACTGTAAACAAGTATTCTTTTTGCTGTCTATTTAATGTTACGTTTTTCACATTTTTGTGCTTTTCTTTATTGGTGATTTCATTGTTTCAAATGGCTCCCAAGTGTAGTGCTGAAGTGCTGTCCAATGTTCCAAAGTGCAAGAAGGCTGTGATGTGCCTTATAGAGAAAATTTATGTGTTAGATAAGCTTCACTCAGGCATGAGTTATAGTGCCATTGGCAATGAGTTCAATATATATTAAATAAGGTATCTTTAAACAGAAACCCACATAAAACTAAGTTATCAATTAAAGTTGATGAAAATGTTGTGACCAGAGGCTTGCAGGGACCTAACCCGTATTTTTCCTAGGAACAATGATTCAGTATTCACTAATTCAGTGTTCACAGCAAGTTTATAAAGCATAACTACCATGAATAACAAGAATCAACTGTAGATTAATGCAGAATAAGAATGCAAGCTACCACAAGAACCTAAAGTGAAAAACATGCATTATGTCAGAGCAGGTGCTATTATTATCCCCATTTTACAGATGAGGAAACTGAGGCTGAGAGGAGATAAAGGCCACACACTCACATAGTCCTATAGTTGCTCTTAGAACAGCAAATTCCTGAGAAGATTGCCTCAGTTTTTCTGCTATGGATCAAGTTTATTAATAAAACTTTATAGATAGTCTAGAGTACCTTCTGTCTTCTACAGTCTACTTTTTGGAAGCTGAGCTCAGGGGCCTGTGAAGGGCTCATCTGATCTCAGAATAGAGAGGAAAGGGTGTAGGCTATGAAGTTAGGAGGTCTAGGGTCTAGTCCAGGCTCTGCCACTAAGTTGCTGTTCAGCCTCAGCAAGTTGTTTAACTTCTCTGAATCTCAGTCATCTGTACATTGAAGAACTCAAAACATACAATTAATAAGGTCGTTTCTGGCTCAAAGATGCTTTTATCTAATTACTCAGTTCTCAGTGGAACTTTATGAGTCCCTCTTAAGAAGCCTTGTTCTTTATTTAAAAACTACCTAGCAAGAAATGATAAACTGCCCGTCTGTTTGTCCATCTATCCATCCATCCACCCACCCACCCACCCATCCATCCATCCATTCACTCATTCATTCTTTCAAGGTTTATGACATGCCCTCTTTGCCAAACTCTGCTCTAGGCCTTGGAAGTACAGAAATGAAGCAGATCCAGTCCTTGATTTCTAATAGTTCGCAATCTATTGGAGGAGACAGACAGGGATACACATAATGGTAAAAACTGCAATAAAACCAAACTTGTTGCTTTTGAGTCGATCTGACTCACAGCGACCCCGTAGGACAGAGTAGAACTGCCCCTCAGAGTTTTCCAAGGAGAGGCTGGTGGATTCGAACTGCCAACCTTTTGGTTAGCAGCTGAGCCCTTAAGTTGTCCTAATTACAAACCTGGTGGTCAGAGCTATGAAGGAGGTATAAAAAGATGTTCCAGACCAGGGAGGAAGCAGCTTCCTCAGCCTGGTATGGTGTCAATCAGAGAGGGGAGAGGGGAGAGAAACAGGGAGAGGAAGGAAGATGATGAGTTCAGGTTGGGAATTATGGGACATGCAGGAAGAAGCATCCAGCAGGCCATTGGATAGCTGGGTCTGAGGCTGGGGACAGTGCAGGTTCAGGATGTGGACTGGGGTCATTTGCATAGGCCTGTTCGAAGATGATTGCTGAAGCCATGAGAACGTATGAGATTGTGATTTTCCTTCTCCATACTATCCCTGGGCATTAGGTCAAGAATAGGGTCCTAATTCTCAGCCAGCCTAGCTGCACAGGGTGACCACCCACACCAACATTCCTCAGGGAGGGTCCTGCAGGGGATTGACCTAAGGTGTGTGCAACAGTGTACATGTTGGCCCTGAATAGGAACAAATGCACAGCACCAATTCCGTTTTATGGCCTTGTCTGAGGCCGGAACACGTAGAGAGGGCACCAGGTCATTCTCAGTGCAGCAGGATATAAATCAGGCAGTGTCCTACTTACTGAAGCCCCCAACCAGGGGAGGCAGGGCCTGCCTGGCTCTAACTGGGATCAATTACAGGCCATTCCTTTGCCTGCTGGAGCTCACTTCCACAGGCTCCTGCAGTCCTGGCCCCCAGAGGCCCTGTGGAGAAGCAGCTCTGAGGCTGTGTCTGTGACAAGATACAGAGCTCTAGCTTGGAAAGGGCAAAGGAGAGACAGCCAGTTGCCTAAGTGAGGGGTACTTTTACCCTTAATAATAATGATAATGAAACAACAATTTTTACCATCACTGAATTTGGTGGGCCAGGCACTATGCCAAGCACTTTATATGCATTATTTCATTTTAACCTCACAGTAATCCTTTAAGGTAAGTACTATTACTTACCATTTCGTAGATGAGGGAATTTCCGCTTAGTGAGGTTGAGTGACATACCAAAGGTAAGTAGTACTTAGAAAGTGGTGGAACCCCGAATTCAAACCCAGGTCTATCTGCCTCCAGAGGCTAAGTTCTAAAAACTGGCAAAGAGACAGCGGCGGTCTTTTAGAGTCAAAGAGACTTGGATTCAAATTCCGGCTCTTCCACTTCCTCACTGTGTGATTCAAATTAAGTTACTGAACTTTTGAAGCCTCAGTTTCCTCATCAGTAAAATGGGGAAAATCAGATATAGCATGATACCTTGTTATGAAGGTTAGAGATATAAATGTAAAGTACATATGTTGCTGTTAACTGCAGTTGAGTTGCTTCCAACTCACGGCAACTTTATGTACAACAGAACAAACCATTGTCTTGTCCTGCACCATCCTCACAATCACCGGCATGTCTGAGTCCATTGTTGTGGCTATTGTGCCAATCTTCTCACTGAGGGTTTTCCATGCCCTCACTGGCCCTCTACTTCACCAAAAACTATGTTCTCTTCCAGCGATTGATCCCTCCTGATGGTGTGTCCAAAGAAAGCGAGTCAGAGAATGTTCCGTTGTGATCCCATAAGGTTTTCATTGGCTAATTTTTGGAAGTAGATTGCCAGGCATTTCTTCCTGGTCTGTCTTAGCCTGGAAGCTCTGCTGAAACCTGTCCACCATGGGTGACTCTGCTGGTATTTGAAATACTGGTGACATAGCTTCCAGTATCACAGCAACATGCAAGCCACCACAGTACAACAAACTCGCAAACAGATGGTAGAAAGTACATATAGATGATCAATAAATGGTAGTGTTATCATTATCATCACCATCATCATCCTTATCTTGGGTCTTATCTTTGTTCACCACATTCAAAGAGATGGAAGAGTATGTGAAAAGTCCTGTATGCAGAAGAGAGAACAGAAGATTGATATGGCTGATTTGATATGACTGAAAGTGAAGGGATGGGGGAAGTAACTGAGAACTGAAGTTCAAAAAGTAGTCAGGGGCCGATCATGCAGACTTGCCTTGTAAACCACAATAAGGACTTGGGGCTTTATTCTGAAGTCATTCAGGAGCCACTGAAGAATTTTAAGCAGACAGAGGAGTGACGTGGTCGATTTTGCTTCTTAGAGAGATGTTTTAAGCAGGAGATCTTATTCTCCCTAGTACCCCACTTCAAAAAACAGTGCCTAGGACATAGGAGGTGTTCAAAAATTTTTTTTTTAATTTTTCGCATACAAAAATTTATACATACATTGTTACGTGACTCTAATTGCTCTCCCCATACTGTGACAGCACACTCCTCCTTTCCACTTGATTCCCCATGTCCATTCAACCAGCTCCTAACCCTCTCTGCCTTCCCATCTTACCTCCAGACAGAAGCTGTCCATTCAGTCTCTTGTATCTACTTGAACTAAGAGGCAGACTCCTCACAAGTATCACTTTATGTCCCACAGTCCAGTCCAATCCCTGTCTGAAGAGTTGACCTCGGAAACTGTTTTAGTTCTGGGCTGATAGAGAATCCGGGGGCCATGCTTTCCAGGCCTCCTCCAGTCTCAGTCAGACCATTAAGTCTGGTCTTCTTACTAGAATTTGAGTTCTGCACCCCACCTTTCTCCTGCTCCATCCAGGACTCTCTGTTGTGTACCCTGTCAGGGCAGTCATTGGCGGTAGCCAGGCACCATCTAGTTTTTCTTGTCTCAGGCTAATGAAGTCTCTGGTTTATGTGGCCCTTTCTGTCTCTTGGGCTAATACTTTCCTTATGTCTTTGGTGTTCTTCATTCTCCTTTACTCCAGGTGGTT
>NW_004443951.1:24353730-24355080 GCF_000243295.1 Trichechus manatus latirostris | reverse complement strand
AGGTGGATGAATTTATGTCTGGACTCTCAAATCTGTTCTATTGGTCTATGTATCTGTTGTTGTACCAGTACCAGGCTGTTTTGACTACCGCAGCAGTATAATAGATTCTAAAATCGGGTAGTGTGAGGCCTCCCACCTTGTTCTTCTTCAGTAATGCCTTACTTATTCAGGGCCTCTTGCCTTTCCATATGAAGTTGGTGATTTGTTTCTCCATCTCATTAAAAAAATGCCAGTGGAATTTGGATTGTGATTACATTATAATAGTGGTCTTATACAATATTTGTCCTTGGCTTTGGGTAGAATTGACATTTTCACAATGTTGAGTCTACCTATCCATGAGCAAGGTATGTTTTTCCACTGATGCAGGTCTCTTTTGGTTTCTTGTAGTAGTGTCTTGCAGTTTTCATCGTGTAGATCTTTTACATCTCTAGTTAGATTTATTCCTAAGTATTTTATCTTCTTGGGGACTACTGTAAATGGTATTTATTTGGTGATTTCCTCTTTGAGGCTCTCTTTGTTGGTGTAAAGGAATCCAGCTGATTTTTGTATGTTTATCTTGTATCCTGAAACTCTGCTGAAATCTTCTATTAGTTCCAGTAGTTTTCTTGTGGATTCTCTGGGGTTTTCTGTGTATTAGATCATATCATCTACAAATACAGATACTTTGACTTCTTCCCTACCAATCTGGATGCCCTTTATTTCTTTTTCTAGCCTAATTGCTCTGGCTAGGACCTCCAGCACAGTGTTGAATAAGAGTGGTGATAAAGGGCATTCTTGTCTGGTTCCTGTTCTCAAGGGGAATGCTTTCAAAGTCTCTCTGTTTAGGATGATGTTGACTGTTGGCTTTGTATAAATGCCCTTAATTATATTGAGGAATTTCCCTTCTATGCCTATTTTGTTGAGAGTTTTTACCATGAATGGTTGTTGGACTTTGTCAAATGCCTTTTCTGCATAAATCGATAAGATCATGTGGTTCTTGTCTTTTGTTTTATTTATGGGATGGATTACATTGATTGTCTTTCTAATGTTGAACCATCCCTGCATACCTGGTATAAATCCCACTTGATCATGGTGAATTATTTTTTTGATACATTTCTGAATTCTATTGGCTAGAATTTTGTTGAGGATTTTTGCGTCAATGTTCACGAGGGCTATTGGACTGTAATTTTTTCTTTGTGGTGTCCTTACCTGGTTTTGGTATCAGGATTATGCTGGCTTCATAGAATGAGTTTGGGAGTATTCCATCATTTTCTATGCTCTGAAATACCTCTAGTAGTAGTGGTGTTAACTCTTTTCTGAAAGTTTGGTAGAATTCTCCAGTGAAGTCATCTGGGCCAGGGGTTTTTTTTT
>NW_004443951.1:24327128-24353349 GCF_000243295.1 Trichechus manatus latirostris | reverse complement strand
AAATTCCCTAAACTTCTGTTTATCTGGAAATGCCCTAATTTCACCATCATATTTGAGAGACAGTTTTGCTGAATATATAATTCTTGGCTGGCAGTTTTTTTCTTTCAAGGCTTTATATATGTCATCCCTTTGCCTTCTCGGCTGCATGTTTTCTGCTGAGTAGTTGGAGCTTATTCTTATTGATTGTCCTTTGTAGGTGACTTTTCGTTTATCCCTAGCCGCTCTTAAAATTCTGTCTTTATCTTTGGTTTTGGCAAGTTTGATTATAATATGTCTTGCTGACTTTCTTTTGGGATCTACCTTATGTGGGGTTCGATAAGCATCTTGGATAGATATATTTTCATCTTTCATGATATCAGGGAAGCTTTCTGCCAACAAATCCTCAACAATTCTCTCTGTATTTTCTGTTATCCCTCCCCACCCCAGCCCCTGGTTCTGTACTCCAATCACTCGTAGGTTATTCCTCTTGATAGAGTCCCACATAATTCTTAGGGTTTCTTCATTTTTCTTAATCATTTTATCTGACTTTTCCTCAAATAAGTTGGTGTCAAGTGCTTTATCTTCCATCTCAGTAATTCTGACTTCCATTGCCTCAATTCTGCGCCTATGACTTTCTATTGAGTTGTCTAATTCTGAAATTTTATTGTTAATCTTATGGATTTCTGATTGCTGTCTCTATGGATTCTTGCAGCCTGTTAAATTTGTCATTATGCTCTTCTTTAATCTTTTTGATTTCCTCTATTGCGTGTTCTGCATTTTGCTTAGTTTCCTTCCTAATTTCTTGAAGAGTTCTGTATATTAATCTTTTGTATTCTGCCTCCGGTAATTCCAAGAAATTTTCCTCCTCTGGAAAATTTCTAGATTCTTTATTTTGGGAGCTTGCTGAAGCCATCATGGATTGCCTCCTTATGTGATTTGATATTGACTGTTTTCTCCGAGCCATCAATAAGTTATTGTATTTATTTATTTTATGCTGCTTACTGTGTCCTAACTTCTTGTTTTGTTTTGATATGCCCCAATAGGCTGCTCATATAAGCTAGTTTGATTATTGGCACCTTTGAAGCTCTAATGTCCTGTCACCAGGTGGTTAGATCTGTTACTAGGTATGTGAGCCCCAGGACTCCACCCACTCCTCCTGTATGGATTCAGCTCAGGTGCCCAGGTAGACAGCCACCAAGTGTGTGGTGTAGGCTCTCCCTTACAGTCCTAGACAGGTATGGGTGATTGGTGTAGGCATAGGCATCTGGCTGCAGCAGGGGGAGACACTCTGAGCAAGGCAGGGGACTGATGGCCACCCCCGAGTGACCAGAAGGAAGGCATGTCCCTGTTCCCTAGAGTGTGTAGGTGGGTGGGTTTTGCAGCCAGACTATGAGCACCTAATGCTGTTGGCTGTAAGGACTGGGGGGGGGGGCCTCTTATTCAGGGGCACCTATTGCAGGTGGCTAGGTGGTATGGGTGGAGCCACCAGTCCTCAGGCCCCTGATGTGAGTAGGTGAAGATCCTGCTCATTGGTAGAGCAGTGTCAAATGTCAAGAACCTGTCACTTCACAGCTGAAACAGTTGAAGTTAGACTTCCCATATATACACTGTTGTACCACGGTAATGAGGGCCTATGATGTTGAGATGGGCTCACACAAGTCTCCGCAGGGGGAAAGGCACTCAAAGTCCATGGACCCCTTATGCTTGTGCCTAGGCAAAGGAGCTCTGCCTACCCTGAGCTCCTGGAGCCGGCAGTTTATTTCTTCCCTTTTGTTAACTTATTCACTCTCCAAGTCCAGAAGAATGGCTCAGGGCGTTTGATGGATCCTACTTCTGGCCCAGGGGACTTGGCAATTGCTGAAGCTGGTCCAGGACCCAGTGCAGAGCAGTGAGCGGGTAGGTAAATGGGAGAGAGGTTTTTCCCTAAGGGGGGTATTTTTGATCCGAGTGGTAAGCCGTACACAAGTACTTCTCTTTGGCCAATGAGGGCTGCTTCTCACTGGTTCTGGGTGGCCGTGTAGACTCTCAGTGGCTGGGTCTGTCCCTGTGCGGAATACGCCTCCCAAGATCGGCTGCTTGCCTGCCTCACCGTTCACCCACAAGCTGCTCAGGCCTGAAGGGCTCACGGTCTCGCCAGGTCAGGTCTGGCACCTCCTTGCTGCTTCCGAACCATCTCTCCCTCCCCCTGCCACTCAGTCCGGTTCAACTCTGCCTTCGATGCTCAGGGCTCCCAGATTGCCATATATAATCGAATCACTTGTTTTTTTGGGTCTTTGTTGTAAGAGGGTCCACTGGAAGCGTCTGACTACTCTGCCATCTTGGCCCCGCCTTTCAAAAAATATTTGTTGAATAAATTTGCCCAATGTTACCATTGTGTTCAGGCTTGTTAGGTTATGAGAATCAAGGGTGCACTCTTGTTAGCCCAGGGAAAGATGCTGTACTTTAGGGATAATTGTGGCTGCTATCTTATGGAAAGCCAAGAGCAGATACCAGAGCTGAGAGATGATCCTGGATCCAAAGTGGCTGCAGGTCCTCAGCAGACAGGATGCACAGGTCATCATTGATGCAATCTACCTGAGCTTCACATACCTGCTTCTTTCCTACCTGTTGCCCCCAGTTTTCTCATTGTGGTAAATATATAGGTAACAAAAAAAGTCCAGTAAGATGAGAACTAAAGGGAGCCTACTGGATTTGGCATTTAAGAAGTTCCTATGCATTTTGAAGGATGGACCAGATTGCAGTGGGTGGAAGTTGAGAACCTGGAAGCATAAGACAACTTTTTTGGGTAACTTGGAGGAGAAGGGAAGAAAGAGAGGCAGAGATAGCTAGATCTAGGTTTAGCAATTTAAAAGAGCATTTTTTTTTTTTTTAAGTTGGGAGAACTTTGAGAATATTTGCAGGTAAAAGGGAATATTGCAGTAGAGGAGGGTTTGAAGATGTGAGAAAGAGAGGAGTTAGTGATATGTATCTTTATATACATCTATATTACATTTAATGTATAATGATACATATAGAAGTCCTTAGGTGGCAAAAACGGTTAAGCATTAGACTATTAACCTAAAGGCTGGCAGTTCAAATCCACCCAGAGGTGCCTCGGAAGTAAGTCCTGGTGAACTGCTTCTGAAAGGTTGTTGCTATTGTTGCAGAATTATATATGCCATAACAAAAAAAAAAAAAACCCAAAAAACAGAAAAACAAAACCCGATGCCATCAAGTTGATTCCAACTCATAGAAATAGAACTGCCCCATAGGGTTTCCAAGGAGTGGCTGGTGATTCAAACAGCAGATCATCTGGTTAGCAGCCAAGCTCTTAACTACTGTGCCACCAGGGCTCCCATATATGCCATAGCATTTACCAAAACATCCTTTTCCTTCTGTACATCTTAGTGGTATCATTTTCCTTGGTCAAGCTGTGCACACTTCACCCACATTTGGTGTTACCTTTCCCATTACCAAAAATAAGTGTCTACTATCTAGAGAATGATTTTCCCTCCCCCTTCCATCCCTGGTAACCACTGATGAACGTTGGTCTCTCTCTATATATCTATTCCTATCTTTTTATAAAAGTGAGATTATACAATATGTGTCATTTTGTGATTGACTTGTTTCACTCAGCAAATGTCCTCCAGACACATCCATGTTGCAAGATGTTTTGAGAACTCATTATCTTTTATGGCCACATAATATACCATTGTGCATATGTGCCACATTTTGTTTATCCATTCATCTGGTGATGGGCATTTAGCTTGTTTCCATCTTTTTGCTGTTGTGACTAGTGCTGCAATGAACACTTTTTGTTAGGAGTGTGCAATGTCTGTGTTTCTTCTATTAGACCTCTAGGCCACAGTAAGGTTTTAGATCTTGCCTTAGATAGGACTGTGTGAACTAAGCCCCTGAGCAGAGGGAAGGAGGTGCCTGGGAGTCAAGGTTCCTGGGGTCCATGTAGGAAAAGCTAGTTCAGACAGGAGAAACAGTATGAGAAAAAGCATGAGACATAAAAGGGTATAGCATATTGGAGAAGTTCTATGGAGAGGGTGCAAGGGATGCACCTGAGAACCTGATGGAAAAGAGGGGTCGAGAGGAGGTCAGGGACCAGATTATGGCTGTGAGGTCACAGGCAGTGTTACTTGCTACTGGAAGGAGCCAGAGCCTGGCCTGAGGTGACACCCTCCTTTGGAATATTTTTAACTGATGTCACTAGATGAGTAGTTTGGGATGTCTATTGACTAATGTCCAGCTCTGTAGACAGCTTTCCAGTGCACAACATAACACACCAACTGCAAACAACAACATTCATTTTGCTCTGCAATTTGGGCAGGGCTTGGCAAGAACACTTCATGCCTGCTCCACCTGGCATCAGGTAGGACAGCTGGAATCATCTGAAGGCTCGTTCACTCACGTGTCTGGCAGTTGATGCTGGCTGTTGGCTGGGACATTGACTAGGGCTGTGAGTCGTTATTACCTACATGTGGCCTCTCCTTGTGGCCTGGGCTTTTTCACGACACAGTGGCTGGATTCCAAGGATAAATGTCTCCAGAGTAAAAGCCAGATGGAAGCTTTTCTAATTTAGCCTTCGAAGTCATACTGTGTCACTTCCGCCACATTCTATTATCAGTTGTGAGTCACTAAGGCCTACCCATGTTCAAAGGGAAGGGTATTAGACTTCACTTTTTGTTAGGAGGAGTGTCAAAAACTTGTGGACATGTTTTAAAACCACAATATGCTGGGAAGCAGGCCTTGTTATCTCCACATTCCAGAGAAGCCAGGTGGGTGACTGGCCAAGACCACACAGCTAGCAAGAGACAGACCCAGGTCTAACTACAGCATACCAACATGTGGGTGAGCACGTGCACACACGCACGCGTGCACACACACACACACTCACACACGAGTGCCTCCTACACCTACACTTTACAACATTTGATGTCTCCAATTGGACACGTAACAGTCATGTTAACACTTCAAGAGTCGAACTCCTAATTTTTCATCCTAAACTTATTTCTCCCACAGTTTTGGGATAATCCTTGACTTCTCTTTTTCTCATATGCCACACCAAACCCATAAGCCAAGGCTGTCAGTTCTACCTTCAGAGCACATCTAGAATCTGACCATGTCTTACCACCTCCAAGTGTACCACCATGATCTAAGCCAATATTATCTTGCAGCAGAATTATTGCCATTAACTCCTCACTTGTCTCTCTATTTCTGTCCTCACTTGCCCACCACTATCCTCAGCCATTCTGCTCTCATCAATGCAGCCAGAAGGATTGTTTTATAGTATAAGTCAGATCAGTCACTCCTCTATTCAAAACCCTATAATGAGCCCCCATTTCACTCAAGAGTAAAAACCAAAGTCCTTACAGTGGTCCTCTAGGCTCACCATGAGCTGTCTCTTGCCCCGCAGATCTCTCTGACCTCACCTCCTACTGCTCCCCTGGCTTCAAGCACCCAGGCCTTCTGGCTTTTCTTCTCGCATGCCAGGCACACTCCCACCTCAGGGTCTTTGCACTTGCTGTTTTCTCTGCCTTCAGAACTCTTTCCCCAGAGAGCTGCCTGGTTCTCTCTCACTTTCTTCAGGCTCCTGCTCAATATCACCTTGTCAGAGATGTTTTTCTTGATCACAGTATTTAAAATTGCAATTCCAGCCCCACCCCTGGTTCTCTCCATCACACTTCATTGTTTTATTTTTTCCATAGAAGTCATTATGACATTACATATTATATATTGATTTGTTAAAAGCAGTCTGTTTTCTCCCATTAGTAGTAAGTTTCACCACCCATCTGTCGGTTTGTCATACCGTGGTGGCTTACACATTGCTATGATGTTGGAAGCTATGCTACTGGTATTTCAAATACCAGCAGGGTCATCCATGGTGGACAGGTTTCATTGGCTCTTCCAGACTAAGGTAAACTACGAAGAAAGGCCTGGAAATCTACTTCCAAAAATTAGTCAATGAAAACCCTACAGATCAATCTTAGTTATCTAGTGACACTATAACAGAAATACCACAAGCGAGCGGCTTTAACAAACAAATTTATTTTCTCACAGGTTAGGAGGCTGGAAGTCTGAATTCAAGGTGCCGGCTCTAGGGGAAGGCTTTCTCCCTCTGTTAGCTTAGAGGAAGGTCTTTGTCGCTTGGAGCTTCTGCTCCTGGGCAATCTTCATGTGGCTTAGTATCTCTCTTCCCCCATCTCTGCCACTCTCACTTGTTTGTTTAATCTCCTTTACATCTCAAAAGAGATTGACTCAAGATACACCCTAATCCTCCTCATTAATGTCATAAATCCTCAGTGACACAACCTAATCCTACCTCATTAATGTTAACAAACACAACCCATTCACAAATGGGATTATAACACATATCACTGGGGGACACAATTCAGTCCAGAACAGGATCACAACAGGATATTGTCCCATGTAGTGCTCGAAGATGAGCCCTCTAGGTTGGAAGGTACTATACAATGGCTGCAATAATGGACTCAAATATGCCAATGATCATACAGATGACACAGGACCTGGCAACATTTCATTATGTTGTCTATGGGGTTGCCATGAGTTGGAGCCAGCTCCATGGCAACTAACAACAACAACAACCGCAAGTTCAGAGACTTTATGTGTTGTCCACTGCTTATTCTTCATTACCTAGAACAGTGCCTGGTCTGTAGTAGGCAATCATTTGTGGGTGAGTAAATGAAAATTACAATTGGACTTCTGCCAACTTCTCCTTATATTTCTTTAAAAAAATTTTTTTTCTCCTTATATTTCTAAAAGCTATAGTTTGTGGATTTTGTTGCTCTGGCAGTATAGCTTTTATTATTTCTACATGGTTCTCTTTAATCTCACTGAATAATTCGGTCTTAAACTCTGTTTTTAAATTGTTATTACTAAATTATGGTCTTTTTCTTGTTGGAAAGACTTCAAATTGTGTTTTAAGTTTCAAAGTTGTATTAACTGCTAAGAGAATAGGATGGGAGAACAAAACCTCTAAATGGCCTAGGAAAATTGTTTTCTGTCAGGCAAAAATTTCCTAAAGTGGTAACCCACCTGTGAAGCTATTAGTTTTGTAGCACTGAGGTGTGGCTAATAAAAACAGACACACACTCACACACACAAACACACACACACATACACCCGATGTGTGCACACATATGTGCAGACCCATCTACAAACCAAGCAACCTCTAAAAGCACAAAAACAAAACAAAACAATCCTCAAAGGCCAAGGCAAAGCTTATCAGGCAAAGAGAACAGCTATTTCAAGGGCCCTTATGTGCAAGTGGGGAGCCCTGGTGGTGCAGTGGTTAAGAGCCATGCCTGCTAACTAAAAAGGCTGGCAGTTCGAATCCACTAGCCACTCCTTGGAAACTCTATGGGGCAGTTCTACTCTGTCCTATAAGGTCGCTATTAGTTGGAATCGACTTGATGGCAACGCGTTTGGTTTTGGTTTTATGTGGAAGTGGGCCTGGCCCTTCTGATGAACAGTGAGAAGGCCAAGTGTGGCTGGATCAAAGAGAGAGAGTGAGAGTATTCCATGACATCAGAGAGGTAGGCAGCAGGCCAGTTTATGCAGAGCATCATAGGTCAGAATAAGAAATTTGGGTTTTATTCTAAATGTGATGGAAAACCATTGGAGGACAGTGACATAATCTGGCTTGTATTTGTACAGGCTCACTTTGGATTCTCTATGGAGCATGGATTATTGGGAGAAGCGTGAAAGCTGAGAGACTGGTCAGGAGGCCATTGAGCCATTCAGGCAAAAGATGATGGTCCAGACAAGCCACTTGAACTAAGAGCCTAGTGATGGAGATGGAGAGAAATGGGAAGATTCAGATGGGTTTTGATGTGGAGTCAATGGGACTGGTTGCTGGAGGTGAGGAAAGAGAAGAATCAGGAATGACTTTCATGTTTGTGGATTTAGCAACTAAGTGAATGATGCTGTTCTATGTACTGAAATGGGGACAACTTGGAGAGCGGCACGGTGAGGCTAAGTTAGAATTGCCTACTTGACTTGCAAGTGAAGATAACAAAGTAGGCAGTTGGGTGTGTGTCTGGGACTCCAGGGAGAAATCAGTAGTGGTAATACAGATTTGTAAGTCACTGACATATAGTACCAGTACCAGTACCAGTTGCCCTTGAGTCAATTCCACACGTAGACAGTATTTAAACGCCATGCGATCACTTAGGGAGAGAAGGGAGCTCGAGCTTCCCTGGGAAGGTTATATGCCCACATTTAGACAAAATTGCATGGGAGGCAGGAGCCTGTGGAAGGCAGGGGTCCAATGGAGCAGACAGAATGGAGCAGACAGAAGTGACAAGTGACGATCACAATGAATTGGTGGAAAATGTAAGAATTCTCAGAGATACTGAGGAAAGGGAATCTGGTAAGAGACCGGATTTCTTGAAGTCCTGCAAGTTGAAGGCTCACACTGTTGCTGCTTATGCATCAAAAGGGAGTGTGGCCTGCTGGCAGAAGAAACAGGGACATCTGGGTTACCCCTCTTTTCATGGGTTTGTCTCCCCCACTCACCATGAGCATCTTGAGGGCAGGGACTCTGCCTCTTTTGCCTCTGTGCCCCAGTGCCCAGCTCAGAATAGCTGTGGCCTAAATGAGGGGATAGGGTGAAAGTCTAACAGGTCTGTGCTCATTGTCTAGGAAACTCTCTGAATAATGTAATCTGCAGGCCAAAAAGATATGAGGAGCAGGTGGTTCCTTAGAGCCCAACCCACCCACCCTCTGTGGGAATGGAACAATGGCACACTTTGCTGCTCCCCAGAGAGAGAATGTTTTGCTTCTCTCCTCAGAACCATGGAGAAATCCTGTCATCTCCAAGCACAGCATACCAGCAAGCTGCAACACAGACAGGGAACCATATGGAGAGGGTTTTCTAAGAAGTTTCCAAGAAAGGAGGATGCTGGCTTCTCCTTTCCTCTGAGCTCTCGTTGGGGATTCCTGGGGGAAAGAGCATCAACACTAGCAGGGGAGGGAGGACCTCATGTAGGTGTGGTGGGTGGTAGTGGTGGTGGTGGGGGGCAAGCATGACTAGAGCAGGGAGGGACGGAGCATCTGCACCTTCCAAATCTGGGCTTTGATTTTAGTTCAGCCTGGTGTTCCCTTAGGGATGGGATAGCCATAGTCAGCTGTGAGATGATAGAAGCAGAAGTGGCTGTTCCTGAGAGGGGAGAGTTGAAGCAGAGGTGAGAGAGAAACTACTGGCAAGACTCTGATGACTCTACCCCTTGGCTTCAGTCCTTTCCCAGGCCCAGCTGACTTGGGGTTCCATGAAAAAAACCAGTTGCCTTTGAGTTAATTCCAACTCATGGCGACTCCATGTATGTAAGAATAGAACTGTGCTCCATAGGGTTTTCAATGGCTGATTTTTTGGAAGTAGATTGCCAGGTCTTTCTTCCGAGGAACCTCTGGATGGACTGGAACCTCCAGCCTTTTGGTTAGCAGCCAAACTCGTTAACTCTTTCCATCACCCAGGGACTCCAGAGTTCCATGACATACCCCCAAATTCTCCCAACAAATTATGCTTTGGGTAGTCTGAGTTGATTTCTGTTTCTTGACACAAAAATAATCTTGGCTAAGACAACAGAGTAGCTCAGGCCACAGCTGGCCTGGCCTCTTTCACTTCCCCAGAAGGGCTGACATTGCTGCGTTCCCACAGGACTAAAGGGAATTCTCTGAAAGTTCTTCCTGGCTGCTCCTGGCTGCATTCTCATTTGTTCTCTGCATCAGTTAAAATATCTCCTCATTCTTTGGCCTTGTTTAGACTCCTCTGTCTGTTCTTGTGACATCTGGAATAACAGGAAACCAGGGTGGCCTTTACTCAAGGCTCTGGAAATTACACCTGAAAACACCAAAGCTACAGAAGCAATAACAACACAGGAACTCACAGTCAAACCTTAATCGTCTGCCTGGAAACCCAAATGGGGAAGTAATAACTAAGACTTTCTCACCTTTTACAGAAGAAGAAGCTAACTACCTCTTGGACCCTGGGCATGTCACTTAACTTCCTTTGGTCAAAGTTCTTCACCTGGAAAATGTGGGGAAATACACACACAAAGACTGGGTTGTTAGGATTAAGTGAGAAAATGGGTATAAAACATAGTACCTGGAACTTAGTATATTCTCAACAAATGCTAGTTATTTTTATTATTAAAAGGCATTCTGCGTAGCAAAAAAGAAAATGTGGGCTCTCGTAAATAAAACAGTTCTGGACTTACATTGTTTACAGTACTTAGGACACTTGGCACATAAAAAACCAGTTGCCGTCAAGTTGATTCTGACTCATGGTGATCCCGTGTGTGTCAGAGTAGAACTATGATCTGTAGGGTTTTCAATGGCTGATTTTTCAGAAGTAAGTCACCAGGCCTTTCTTCCGGGGGTTTGAGTTCACCCAGAGGTGCCTTAGGAGAAAGGCTTGGAACCTAAGAAGGTGCAAAAATGGTAGTTATATCAAAATGTTAAATATATGGACACGAACTGAAGCAACCTTAGGCAAGTGAAAGTCCTTTGATTTAGCGATAGAATTGTGGATGAAATAATTTTTCTTCTGTTTAGAATTCCATTGATGTTACATTAACATGATTACACAATGTTGTTGTTAGTTGCTATCGAGTCAGCTCCCATTCATGGAGACCTTGTGTATAATCAAATAAAATACCACCCCATCCTACACCATCTTCATGATTGTTGGCAGGTTTGAGTACATTGTTGTGGCCACTGTGTAGTGCCTTCCAGCCTAGGAGGCTCATCTTCCAGCACTATACTGGACAATATTCTGTTGTGATCCGTAAGGTTTTCATTGGCTAATTTTTGGAGGTAGTTCACCAGGCCTTTCTTCCTAGTCTGTCTTAGTCTGGAAGCCCTGCTGAAATCTGTCCACCATGGATGACCCTGCTTGTGTACGAAATACCAGTGACATAATTTCCAGAAGAAAAGTAAAACAAGTGCACAAGAGCCAAAGTATGACCTTGAATTTAGAGATCATCCCAAGAATAGATTTGACACATTAAACATTAATGACCAAAGACCAGTTTGAGTTATGGAATGACATCAAGGACATTATACATGAAGAAAGCAAAAAGTCATTAAAAAGACAGGAAAGAAAGAAAAGACCAAAATGGATGTCAGAAGAGACTCTAAAACTTGCTCTTGGATGTAGAGTAGCTAAAGTGAATGGAAGAAATGATAAAGTAAAAGAGCTGAACAGAAGATTTCACAGGGTGTCTTGAGAAGACAAACTAAAGTTTTATACTGAAACATGCAAAGACCTGGAGTTAGAAAACCGAAAGGGAAGAACACGCTTGGCGTTTCTCAAGCTGAAAGAACTGAAAAAAACTTCAAGCTTCAAGTTGCAGTATTGAAGGATTCTATGGGCAAAATAGACCCTCAGAGACAGACTGACACAGAGGCTGAAACAATAAGCTCAAGCATAACAATGATTGTGAGGATGGCGCATGACTGGGCAGTGTTTTGTTCTGTTGTACAGAGGGTTGCTATGAATTGGAACCAATTCAATGACACCTAACAACAACAATAAAGTAGAGGGTGAGTTAAAAAGAGGAAGACCCTCAACAAGATGGATTGACACAATGGCTGCAATAATGAGATCAGACAGAGCAATGGTTGTGAGGATGGAACAGGGCCAGGCAGCATTTTGTTCATAGAGATGCTATGAGTTAGAACCGACATGACCCCACCTAACAACAACAACAACCACAGCTTCCACCATCATAGCAACACACAAGCCACCACAGTACATCAAACTGATAGACAGGTGATAGTGGTTAAGTAAAAAAATCACTGAAAACTTACTATGATGAGAGATTATATTTGCTAACCAGTTAGCAAATACTTGTTAACTCACAGTGAGGGCGATAGCTTAAGTTTGTTACAAGTCTGTCCTTCAGGAGGAGTGTCTAGGTGGGTGAGGAGTATTGAGAGGTAGGAAAGGAGGTGATAGGGACAGGGGATCAAGTGACAGTGGGGGAGAAATGATCTGCTGAGCATGGAGGGAGGAGATGTGGATGAATGGGGAAAGAAGAAAGGCCCTTTTACAGAGTGGCTCCTTGACCAAAGAAAAGGCATCTATTCTATTCTATTCTACTCTACTCTATTCTATTTGCAAGGCTGGTATTTTCTCAGTTCTCTGTCTCCGCAGAGCAGTTCTCTAGGTAGCCTCTGGCCAGACCACAACATGAGAACTGGTCTGACTTCAGCCTCCTTTCACAAATTCCTCTTTGCACTACAACTCAGGGAAGGGAATGGTGAGACCCCTGTCCTCTGTGAGTGTAGGGAGCAATGGGCATGGGAAAGGGCCCTCAGGCTCTAAGAGCGTCACCTCTCTTCCCATGGCTGGGGGTGGAGGCTGCTTGTTGCCACCAACACTCTGTCCTCACTCCGGCTGACCGTGACCCAGGGTTCTGGTCCCAGCTCTGTCAACTGTTCTCTGCTTGGCCCTGGGAAATCTCCTTCTTCTGAGTTTCACTTCCCCAAGCTGAAAAGGAAGGTCATGGACTAGATGAACTCAGAAGGCCTTTCTAGGTCAGGAATCTGTAAGTCTCTGAGATTCCAGAAGGATGTCTGGGGAAAGAAAAGAGATGACGCTGGGGAATTAGGGTAAAGCAAGGTACTCTCCTGGTTACAGTAACAAAGGGAAACTGAAGCAGCCCCTTTCAAATATTTCTTTCCTTTCTATCTAATTACAAATTCCAGTCTTTTCACTTTTAAACAAGCAAAAACCAGATGGCCAATCACCAAAAAGGTAAAGTCTACAGTTCTTCACTCTTTACCTAAATGCTCTGGATTATGTCATAAAGAATGATACAGTCAGACATGGACAGAGGCATCCTACTGTATTATAAATATCTGTTTTGTAATTTTTCCTGCTAGACTGTGAGCTCCCAGGGGGAAGAGATTATGTCACATTTACCTTGTAATGCTAATAAATGTTTGTGGGTTGAAGAGGCTCATTTTCCGTCTCTGATTTATGAACCAATCAAAAAATATGCCAAAGAATAAACTGATAAAGCTGATATTGGAGACTGTGGCTTATAGCTGCAGTCATATGGACTTCTAATAGTGAACACCAGAATTAGCTTTTTTTTTTTTTCCCATCCAGTTATATACAGTGCAGGGGTTATTTTCCCCATTTAAGGTCTGCCCTTACAAAACTTGGAGCAGGAAAGAGCAGATTGAAATGTGGACTCCTAAAGGGAAAGGAAAGAGGAAGATACAGAACTACACATGTCCACTTCTGCTCCCAACTCACCAATAATGTAAGTCTCGCTTCCTCCCTGAGGAGGTATGAAAGAGTGAAGATAAGCCAGGAGGCTTATACCAATGGAGGTTCCATCACGTGGAAGAAAACATCAGGAATGGGTTAAACCATTCTCCCCTAACCATACAGTTCTAGGCACATAGTATGACTTTTGTAAGTTTCATACAGGGTAGTAGGTAGTTACCATCTTTTTGGATGTCCAGCATCCCAGTCCTCTTCCATGCTTCTTTTTTCTTCTTTTTTTTTTGGGGGGGGGGTCATGCTCCATAGGAGGTGAAGCCTGCTTCTCACTAGAGAAGATGAAAATGACAGAGGCTTGCTTTCTCAACCTTCTTTGAGCTGTCGTGCAGGCCCATGGACTAGTTTTTCCCAATCAGATGCCCCTACCCTTGACTTTGAATTATAAGGTAGTGATGTTAAAAAGCAGGAAGAATGAGCAGACTCTCTTTCTGATAATGGGAAAGAGCAGGAGCAAAGAGCTACCCTGGTTTCCAGTCTAGTAGCAGCTCCAGCGTCCAGCTTCTGATGGATTGGCAGTGCAAGGTAGCCACAGCAGCAGCAGCGAAAGTGGTGTCCTCGCTGGATCAATTCTGTAGTGTGATTTGGGGTCTTGTTTCTGGCTGTGTTGCCACTGGGTCTGGTTCTCAAGACCTCCTGAAAATTCCATGAGCTACCACAAATGCTTTTCATAAATTCCTTTTCTGCTTTAATCAGTCAGAGTCATTTTCTGTTGCATATAATTAAACCCTAACCGAGGCAGAAATTGTACAAGGAATGGTCATAGACAACAGACCCTCAGGAAAGAGGGAGAATCTAGAGATTGGTTATTTGCACTTGTTGGGACCAAGGGCAGTGCAAATCCAGCGTTAAATAACAGGAAGCTGATAGGTCAGGCATACAATGGTGAAACAGTCTAATTAAAATTCCTAGTCACCTGGAATGAACTTCCCATTGATGGCAGGGCTCTGAGATGCTAAGTGGTCCTTGTTAAACAGCAGTGTGAGGAGTATGAAGACTTCAAGGACCATGAGGGTGGGATGGTTGCTTCTGTACAAACTCAAACACTGTACAAACTCATATCCTAACTACTCAGCTCAAGTCTCCAGTTGAAAGCTAACAGTATTTTATGAATGTGATTAAAGAAGCAGGAGGCAGGAACAAGGAGAAGAGGCAGCGTTACTGGAGCCCAGTGCCCAGAGTTACCCAGTGGAAGCTGGAACTATGGTATGTCTGTCCTGCAGGACTTGGAGTCATCCAAGATGTTATGGACTGAATTGCATGCCCCCAAAATATGTGCTGGAATCCTAACCCCTATACCTTTGGATGTAATCCCATTTGGGGATAGGTTTTATTTGTTAATGAAGCCATATTAGTGTAGGGTATGTCTTAAACCTAGTCACTTTTGAGATATGAAAAGAACAGATTAGGCACAGAAGCAAGCAAGCACATATCAGGGAAAGATAGATGCCACGTGGAGATTGCCAAGGAACCAAGGAACATCAGGACTAGAGAAGTTGAGAAAAGGATATCCCACCAGAGTGGACAGAGAGACAGCCTTCCCCTAGAGTTGGTGCCCTGAATTCAGACTTCTAACCTCCTAAACTGTGAGAAAATAAATTTCTGTTCTTTAAACCACTGCTTGTGGTATTTCTAGGAAACTAAGAAGGTGGCACCAAGATAGAACTGGCTTGTCTCTTTCTCCTGCCCTCCAACCTCTTAAAACCAAAACCAACCCTGTTGCATTTGAGTTGATTCCAACTCACAGTGACCCTATCAGACAGAGTAGAACTGCTCCATAGGGTTTTTAAGGCTGTAAATCTTTACAGAAGCAGACTACCACCCCTTTCTCCCGAGGAGCGGCTGGTAGGTTTGAACCGGACTTTTAGGTTAGCAGCTGAGCTTGTAACCACTGCACCACCAGAGCTCCTTCCAACATCTTACTCAGGCAGAAGTCAGAAAATATGACCTATAATTATCAACCCACCTGTGATATGGAGCAAAGCAGGAGAAAGAGAGGAATGGATTGGAGAAAACAGGCCCAGAACTGGTACAAATGGAAAGCTACTTTCCTCATAATCTAGAGATGTATAAATACAGTCAGATTTCAGTATACCTGTAGGGTGATTACAAAGTCAAACCCAAGAGGAGAGGCAAATAAGGGTAAGGGTTTGCTAATTTATACTGGTAAAATCTGAAGAATACATGTAGAAATAGATTCTGAAGGTGCCAGATCAAGGAAGAAAAATATAATTTTAGATTGGACTGAATTTAATGATATGGATGCATTTACCAGAGGGCTTGATTTCAATATGCCAGTTTGAGTAGCCAGAAGGGGTTCTAATTGTTTGCTTTGTTGGTTGACTGAATCTTAGACTAAACAGTGGTCTACTAAACAAAGTTAAGATGCCGTAAATTCCTTGGTGTAATATAGAAGGGAGATCAGAATACTGAGTATATTTCCAGGTACAAGGGGTTCCTCACCTCCTAAGTATATTCCCAGGATGGGTCTAGAAGATAATCCCTTTGTGAAGGTATTAAGAAATACATTAGAGAGGGGGAACACTGTCATCTTTGAAAAAACATTGTAATGGCTATTCTCTATAAGCCTGGAAATAGTGGTAGGAAGTTGCAGTTGAAATGGGTTCACAAAAAATAATTCAAGATGCATCAAAAGCCTAAATGTGAAAACAAGATAACAAATCTTTCAGAAGAAAACATAGGAGAGTATCTGTATTTGTTTGCATATTTTAAACTTTATACAAATGATGACATACAAAGTGGATTCTTCCGCTATTTGTTTTTTCCATTCAAAATTATATTTTTGAGATTTATCCACATGGGGTCCTAGTGCATTCATTTTCACTGCTGTACAATATTCCATTAAATGAATGTGTCATAATTTCTTTTCCATGCTTACGTTAATGCTTACAATAGTAAGTCACAGGATATATATTTATGTTCTTTCCTTTTTTTCTATAGCAATGGATCCAGTTTGTCTAATGTCTGTAAGAAAGTTGTTTCATATACTTCATTCAGTTTTCCAGCTGTTTATGGTGGGAAGGCTAGTCTGGTATCAGTTACTCTATAATAGGGGAAGTGGAAGTCTTTTTTCTTAACTGCTCGTTTTCTAACTTCTTGAGGTGGTTGGTTGCCTGGCTCATTAATTTCATCTTTTGCTATTTGTTTTCTAATGTATACATTTCCACATAGATATTGCTTTAGTGTCATCCCAGAAGTTTTGATATGTAGTATTAAAGCTATTGTTCAATTCAAAATATCTTCTAATATTCATCATCATTCCTTCTTTGACTCACGCATTATTAAAAATTACATCTTTCTTATGCTCCATATCTATAAGTCGTTTGTTGTACATATTGCTAATTATCTTCTCCTAATGTGTGAGACGATGTGTGAGAAAAATAATTATATTATTTAATGGACAGGATTTCTTAATTTTAGTGAAGTTTAATTATAAAATCTTTTACGACTAGTGGTTTTGTGGCCTATTTAGGGAAAAAAAACCCCACAAAGATACCCTTTGTGGTACCCCTGCACTCGCATACAAACCTCTTTTAAAAATCCCAATTTGAATGTGTTATCTGTTTCCTGTTGAGACCCTGACTAATACACTGGTGTATTAGACAGTTTTACAAAGTATCTAGTATCCAAAGGGAGGAGTGTGCGGTCACAGACTGGGGGGAGCAATTAGGGTCTCATAACGACGTATGTATAAAAATTTTGTATGGGAGACTAACTTGAAATGTAAACTTCATTTAATTACAACAATAAAAAAAAAAAAAAAAGAAAAAGAAAGTATCTAGTATCCAGCATCTCTTCCAAACCCTCTTTAGTTTTAACAGTTTGTTTTTAGAAATCCTTGGACATTTATATTATTGACATTTATGTCATCTTGTAAATGGCAATCTTTCTGTTTCTTCCTTTGAAATACTTATAATTTTTTTTTTCTTTCTTATTCCCCTGGCGAAAGCCTCCAGAAGGAGCCCCAGTGGGACAAATGATTAAGCACTTGACTGCAAAAGGTTCGAGGCTCAAACCCAACCAGCAGCCCCATGGGAGAAAGACTTGATGATCTGCTTCCGTAAAGATCATACCCAAGAAAACCCTATAGGGTAGTTCTACTCTGTCACATGGGGTCACTATGAGTCAGAAGGGACTCAACGGCACCCAATACACACACTCAAGGCCGCCAGTATAATGTTGAACAGAAATAATTACAACTCTCATTCCTGGCCTTGAATGGAACTGATGGTTCTGCGAAAGTCGGAACATGTGTAAGGCGGAAACCTGTCAGAGAAGGAAAACTCAAATATTTTCCACTAAAACAAGTGATAGAAAAGTGGTAAGACTGCACTCTGTCAAAGGCGGAAAACTTGGGAGACCTGGAAAAACAAGGCAGTCCCACTGAGTTCCGGCTCTCCCAGGTTTCATTGTATTTGTTGTAGACCTGGGGTAGATATCCTTTATTAGTCAGATACTTTTATTTTTTAAATCATAAACAGATATTGAATTTTATTGAATGGTTTGCTGTATTGTTTAGGAAAATTATAAAGCCCCTTTTCTTTTCTCTTTCTGCTCTGTCTTGGAGTCCTGGCTCCATCCTGGTAGTGCATGTCAAGGTCAAAGCCACGGAAACCTTCCTTCCTTGCTCCATACTGGAAGGGAATCAATAGATCCCTACAGTCCTCTTAGGTGAGGTTTGGGCCTTTTGGAATGTTCAGTGTGGAACATTTCAAGATGTCCATGATGGCATCATTTCAACGTATTATTTTATATACAAAACATCTGCTTTTTAATCCTGATTTACCAATGATCCTTTTTCTATTAGGAGTAAGAGGAGGAACTAGTAAAAGGGGTGATTAAGAGAGAAACCTCATTCTGCCACCCATGTATAATTGGCAGCAATCCTGTGAAGCAGGCATTAGTATGCTCATTTTACAGATGAGGAAACTGAGGTTCAGAGACGTGAAGCGCACTGCCCTGGAAAACGACAGTGGGATCCTGGACCTCTAGTCCCAAATCTTTTTGTGCTCAGAAATGCTGCTTGCTTCCTCATTACAGAGAAGTGAGACCTGGGTCTCTCCTCACCACTGGTTTACTTCCTCCTTTCCCTGACCCCTGGGTCCTCAGCTATAGGCATCTCCTAGTCTGGTCCCACCCTCCCCTTAAATTCTTGAGCAGTTCTAAAGCTTGGGAGCATTGCAGCCCTCTGACTTTGCTTCCAGACTCTCCTGGGTATACTTGGAGCTGTGTATCCTGTCACTGCCGTGAGTATTGTGTTGCTCTCCAAACAGGCAGGGGAGCAGATAGTGGGATTCTGATTCTGCCTCTCTGTGGACCAGGCTTGGCACTGAGATGGACAAACACTTGCTGCTGCCCGGTCTGCTCCTGTCCCTTCCTATGATCACAGCCTGGACTGCTTTCAACTGCCTAGTGACCAAAGGCTCTCATCTGCCTCTGGTCTCCCGATATGTCCAGCTCTGCCTCTTGGATTCCAGCCTGCGCCTCTTTGCCTCATGCTCCTCAGTGACCAACCTGACACAGGTCTTGAAGGCTGTGCCGCAGAGCGTGGAGGGGCTCTGTCTCTCTGGTTCCATTTCTGTCCTGCCCCCGGATGCCTTCTCCCACTTCCCTGGGCTCAAGATCCTGGGGCTGAATCTGCATTTCACCCAGCTGCTACCAGGAGCCCTCCAGGGCTTGGAGCAGCTGCAGCAGCTCACTTTCATAAACAGCCACATGGATTTTCTCTATCTACCTCCTGACGCCTTTGGCAACCTGAGCTCCCTCCAGCGCCTTACTTTCTTGGGTCCCTGCCTGTACGGGAGCTTGGGTGTCCGGCTGCCTCCCAGTCTACAACAGCTGGCTGTGACGTACAGCTGCCTGCAGAATGTGGGAGTTCTGGCTGACATCTTCCCAGACCTGGTGCTAGGTTCCTCCTCTGGGGATGCCTGGTCCCTGGACACGCTGGACTTGTCATTCAACAAACGGCTGAACATGACCAGCCCTGGGGCCCTCCAGGGCCTCCAGCTGAGGACTCTGCATCTGGATCACACAAATACGGACGCAGCTGCTGTGGTGGGACTGGGACTGCAGAGGCTGGGTGCCCTGTCTGCGAAGAAAACTGACACGGCTGAGCTGCCTGTCAGGGTAATTGCTCACTTTGGGCTGCAAGAGCTGCATCTGGGACTCACTCAGATAAGGCGCATAGCTCCCGAGGCTCTGGCTTCCTGCCACAGCCTAAAGAGCTTGGATCTTAAGAGCAATCATCCGATTCATCTGCCACCAGGCTTCCTGGCCGCTATGCCCAGACTTCAGACATTAAAACTGACAATCAACCAACTGCAGATTTCCATGCTGTGCATGAATGGGACAGGGGCTGAGTCAGGACTGCGGGCCTTGGATCTGTCTAACAATGGGCTGTATACCATGCCCTCAGACACCTTCTCCTGTTTGCCCCACCTGCGGGAGCTGCTACTTCAGGGAAACCAGCTGTTTGACCTGGATAGCCAGGTGTTCCAGGGCCTGAGGAGGCTGGAGACATTGGACTTGAGTGGGAATCCACTGGTAGCCCTGGACAAGGGCTGGCTGGCATCTCTACCCGCACTGACCACCCTAAACCTGCTAGACACCCGGATGGCGCTGAGCTCAACCTGGGACTTCTGGGGCCCAGAAAGATTGAACAACTTGAGACTGGGGCTCGTCTCTGGGCCTCCCAGAATGTTGTCCCTGCCTATGGGGCTAGCCAGTTTGGAGCTTCATGCAGTTTCAGGCACGAAGCCTTGGAAGCTGGTTACTAATGTCTTTCCAGTCTTACAGACCCTGACCCTAAAAGGCTGGGGACTGCAGCTGGGGGTCCAAAATGTCTCCAAGATTTTCCCTGCCCTTCACCAACTCTCCCTCTCTGGCAATAGCTTGGAGGCCCTCTGCTCACAGGACACCTCCCGCTTCTTCCTCTGGCAGCTCCCTGGGCTCAAGCAGCTGCAGGTGAGGGGGGACGGGCATAGCCTCAGACCCTGCTGCATCACAGGGCTGCCTAGCCTGTGGGAGCTGAAGCTGCATAATCTGCAGTCCCGAGCCCGGCCGCGCCCACTGCGGCTTGAGGAGCTGGTGGGCCAGCTGCCGATGCTCCAGGTGCTGCAGCTGGAGCAAACAGGGCTGGAGACACTGTCTGCTGCTGCTTTCCAAGGTCTGTGCAATCTTCAGATCTTAGTGCTGGGCTGGGAGAAAGGCCTTGTGCTGGATGCCAGCCTCCAGGAACACAGCCCCCAGATGCCCCAGTACATGTATTTTCTCACTTCGTCCTTGGCCTGCCAGTGTGCCAATGCCTGGGTGGGGCCCTGGCTCGAGCGGTCGCCCAGAACATACGTGCACATAACAACGCGCCAGCTGTGCCAGACAGAAGCTGGGGACCACTCCAAAAGACTCCTTTTCCCCTTTCTCTGGAGCCACTGTCCCAAGACCTTGGGGCTAGAGCTTTTTTTGGGCAGCTCTGCCCTGCTGCTTCTGCTGATCTCCTTGCCCTTCCTACAGGAGGCCAGGAACTGGATCCTCTATCTCCGGACCTTGTTCAGGGCTTGGCTCCAGGGTCTGAGGGGTCAGAGGAGTGAGGGCAAGAGGTTCGTTTATGACGTGTTCGTGTCCCACTGCAGGCAAGACCAGGGCTGGGTGGTGCAGGAGCTGTTGCCTACTCTGGAGGGCTGCCCTCCGGCTGGCTGGGGCCTGCGTGTCTGCCTCCCTGAGCGGGATTTTGAGCCAGGCAAGGACGTGGCCGACAATTTGGCAGACAGCATGGTGGGCAGCCAGATCACACTGTGTGTGCTGAGTCGACAGGCCCTGTGCACACCTCGCTGCCGCCTGGAGCTCCGCCTGGCCACTTCCCTCCTGTTGGCTGCCCCCTACCTACCAGCGCTGCTGCTGGTCTTCCTGGAGCCTATCTCCCGCCACCAGCTCCCCCACTACCATAGACTAGCCTTGCTGCTCCGCCGAGGAGACTATCACATGTGGCCCAGGGAAGATGAAAGAAAGGCCGACTTCTGGGCTTGGCTGGGGAGGAGGCTGGGACAGTCTGGGTAATGGTAGAGTAGGTACACAGGTGTTGGAGGGTGGAGGTAGATAAAAGCAAGACAGCCTAGCAGGGAAATAGTGGGCATATATGGGGGCATGAGCTTGAACTCAGCACCTGGTGGGAGATGGGGTGCTGCTTGTGCAGAGAGGGTCAAATGTTGGGAACACAGGGTTTGGGAAGGCTCTGGAGGCTGAATGAGAACATTTGGGAGATGGCAGGTGGCTGTGTGGCATTGGATGTGATCTCAAGATTTCCAAATTGTCAGTAAATTTACTGAGTCCGTGAAATGCTTGGCTTGATTGGATTTTTATTTTCATTTTTTTAATGGAAATCCACTTGAGGCAGAAAGCTAAGGTTCTAGGGTCACAGACACTGAAGCCCAAGGAAATAAGACTGGGAATTCATGGAAAGTGTAGAGGAGAAGGAAGAGCTCTGGACAGTCCTAAAATGTGGGTTGAGGTCCAGGCCAAGTTCAATCAGATCTTCAAGGGGTAGAGGGACTCCTTTTGCCTTGTGGGTTATAGAAGAGATGGACAGCCGAGGACCAAAAAGCTGAGCAGCTGAGAATCTGCCCAGGTGGTAGCAGACTGATTGCCTGTTCCCTCAATAAAAACATAAAGGCACGTTCACATCTATCATCTTGTTTGATCCTTATAGCAACACTGGGAGAAGAAACCCACTCCCCTTGGCACTTGGCACTCTGGCTATGCTAAACCACTTGTAGTTCCCAGTATGCCTTTTCTTTTTTTTTTAACCTTGGGAACTTTGCAAGCGCTGCTCCTTCTCCCAAGAACACCCCTTCCTTTGGGGAACGCCAGTGCATCCTTTAACTTTCAGCTCAGCCATCACTTTCTCCAGAAGTCTTCCCTAATCTCCTAGCCTGGGTAAACTGCTGACTCTGGGCTCCCACAGTTTCCTGTACTTCCTTTTCTCAGAGTACTGATCACAGTATACTGTCCCTCTCGTAGGTCTGGGAGCCCCTGGAGCAATGGTTTCCAAAGTAGGGTGCACAAGATGATCCACAGGGGTTTAGGAAGAAAAAGTTATAACTTCTATTTATTTTTTTAATCTCACCTTCCTCCAGAGCTAGCCTGCCTGCTTTTTAGCCATATGTTTTTGGCGTGGTACTTAACCTCTCTATACCTCAGTTTCCTCTTCTGTGTTAGTATTAGACCCTCCCTCAAAGAGTTTGTTGAGAATTAAATGAGTTAATATGTATAAAGCACTGGGGATATGACCTAATGCACTGCAAATTTTCAATAAAAGTTAGCTATTGTTAGAGGGTACCAGCCAGAACTGGAGAAAAATGTAGAACAAAATTCAAACTCACAAAAAAAGACTAGACTTACTAGTCTGACAGAGACTGTAGAAATCCCGAGAGTATGGCCCCTGGACACCCTTTTAACTCAGTACTGAAGTCACTCCTGAGGTTCTCCCTTCAGCCAAAGATCAGATACGCCTATAAAACAAACAATAATATACACAGCTCAACCATGTACACGAGACTAAATGGGCACACCAGCCCAGGGATAAGGATAAGAAGGCAGGAGGGGACAGGAAAGCTGGATAAATGGTAACAGGCAACCCAAGGTTGAGAAGGGGAGAGTGCTGACACATCGCAGGGTTGGCAACCAATGTCACAAAGCAGTATGTGTCTTAATTGTTTAATGAGAAACTAATTTGCTCTGTAAACCTTCACCTAAATCACAATAAAACCACCAAACCAAACCCGTTGCCACTGAGTCAATTCTAACTCATTAACCCTATAGGACAGAGTAGAACTGCCCCATAGGGTTCCCAAGGAGCAGCTGGTGGATTCAAATTGCCAACCTTTTGGTCAGCAGCCAAATGCTTAACCACTGAGACACCAGAGCTCCGTAATGCAATAAAATACATAAAACTAAAAATAATACAGAGGCAAAAAACAAAACAAACAAACAAACAAACAAAAATAGTATTGGTCCTTTCCCTCCCAAAGTTAAATAATAAATACATAATAATAGAGATAAGTTAGACACTTAAATGAATTGTCCAGAAGTATAAAAAAAAAAGTTAGCTATTGTTATTCATGTATGTAATTTATAAGTAAATAAATGCATGCATACTGGGAACGTGTGCTCAAACATGTTTTATTTACTGGGATGCTTGAGCAGAGAAGTTTGGAGGTCAAGCCCTAGGGGCAGGGACGAGGTTTAATTCATCTCTGCATCCTTAGAACCTAAGGCTGACCCAGCTCAGAAAGGGTCCCCATAGAAAATTGTGGACAGAATGCTTGCAAATCAAATCCTGGTGGATGCTGCACCAAAGTGAACCAGGGAGAACCAGAGAACTCACTTATTTCTATATGACACTGGGCAGAGCACTCGGCCTCTTAGGGACTTAGTTTCCTCTTCTGTAAAATGCAACGACAAAGACCAAAGGAAACCATAGAACAATTCCAGACTGGATTTAGGGTGAGGGGCGCCCTCTTGTGTCCTAATGGTGTCCTTCTCTCTCTGCGCACCCTCGCCTCCATTCCTCCTCTTCAGGGTAGATGATCCTGGAGTGAAGTCCTTACCTGATCCTGCAAAGCAGCCTTTCCAGCTTCAGGTCCTGACACTCTCTCAAATGTCTTCTTGCCCTGCTTTCCAGCCCTCCAAGCACGCCACACTGTCCTACTGCATCCTCCACCCCTGGCTCTTGACCTTTTCCACATGCAGTGTGGGGCTGAGATCTTTGGAGTCACATGCCCAGGGGTTCAAATCCCAGCCCTGGCACTTACTGGCTATTTCGTCTTGCAAATTGTGGATAACCTCATAGGACTATATGGGACTTCATTAACAAGAAGAGCTTATATGTTGCTATTACATTTACCGAGCAAAATCACCCAAGTTATTATAAATAAGTTAGAATATGTTTCACAGAGGGGAGAGAATTTGAACTGGGCCTTTAAGACCAAGATATGGAATTCCCCTAGTTTTAACACCAGTCAACAGGTATCGAGCATTTACCATATACTAACCGGTTTCTATCAAGTAGATTCAGACTCATGGAGATCCTATGTGTTTCAGAGTAGAACTGCACTCCATTGGGTTTCCAATGGCTGTGATCTTTCAGAAGTACATTGCCAGGCTTTTCTTCCAAGGCACCTCTGGACGTATTAGACCCATCAACCTTTCAGTTAGTAGCCAAGTACTCCAAAAATAATAATAGCTAATGATTATTAAATTCTTTCTCTGTGCCAGACATATGCCAAGCTCTTTATATACTTTTAATCCTCCCAACAACATTATCAGGTAGATATTATTATTATTATTCCCATTTTACAGATGAGGAAACTGAGGCAAAAAGAGGTTAAGAAATTTGCCCAAGGGTTCACAACTAGTGAGTGGTAAGGTCTGCATCCTGCATTTGAAAGTAAGAAGTTTCAGACCCAAGCAGTTTGACTCGAAAGATTATGCTTCGCCTGCATTATCTCATTCAATTTTCACAACACTCTACAATGTAGGTTCTATTATATTACCTACATTTCACAGATGAAAAAGCCAAGGACAAAAGAGGTGCAGTGATTTTTTCATGGTCACACAGCTAGGAAGTAGTTGGGTTAAGATTTGGAACCATGTCTGACTACAAAATTCACATTCTCAACCCCATATTAGATTGCTCAGACCCTAAAGGATTTAAAATGGTACAAAGCAACTGCATTTATATTAAGACCATTCTGTAACAATGATTAACATTCTTTCAACACTCACTAAGTGCCAAACTCTGTACTAACAGATCTACATAAAAACAGCTAACATTCTCAGTGCATTATTAAGACCCAGGCACTGAGGTAATCCTTTGAGGTGTATTATCTCATTTAAGCCTCACAAAAACCTGGAGACATGGATGCTATTATTACCATTTTACAAGTGAACAAAGGGAGGTTCAGAATTCACCCAAAGTCATGCAGCTTGGAGGTGAGCTTGAAATTGAACCTACAACTGTCCAAGTTGCAACTGGCCACTAGTCTTGTCACCTCATCGTTTTTCTTTCTTTTTTTTATTTTGTTGTTGTTAAAAATATACACAGCAAAACATACACCAATTCAACAGTTCCTACATCTACAATTCAGTGACACTGATCACTTTCTTCGAGTTGTGCAACAATTCTCACCCTCCTTTTCTGAGTTGTTCCTCCCTCATGAGCATAAACTCACTACCCGCAAGTTTCCTATCTAATCTTTTGAGTTGCTGCTGTCAATTTGATTTCATGTAGATAAATCTTGAAAGAGCACAACTCTCAAGGCAGACATCCTTTACCAAAAAAACGAACTCGTTGCTGCTGCCGTGAAGTTGATTCCGACTCATAGCGTCAGAGTAGAACTGCTCCATAGGATATCCAAGGAGTGGCTGGTGGATTTGAACTGCTGACCTTTTGTTTAGCAGCCATAGCACTTAACCACTACGATTAAAAATATGGACCGCTTCACGAATTTGCGTTTTATCCTTGAGCAGGGGCCACGTTAATCTTCTCTGTGTCGTTTTCAATTTTAGTATATGTGCTCCCAAAGCAAGCACCCTCTACTTACTCCTTACTTCTGCTTTGACATTCGTGGGTCTGAAGCTCTCCCTTCGCACCTTCGATAGGCCCCGCCCCGACTACTGGGCGGTGCCATTAGCCGGGAGCCTACAGAAAAGGCCAGCATTCCGACAGAACCCACCCCCACGAGGTAATCTGTTTCGATTTGTTCCGGTGCCAGGGCTGGTTAGAAGATGACTTATCTATTGGCTGACGACCTCTGAAAAGCACCACACGTAAACGGTAACAGGCAACCCAAGGTTGAGAAGGGGAGAGTGCTGACACATCGCAGGGTTGGCAACCAATGTCACAAAGCAGTATGTGTCTTAATT
>NW_004443951.1:24281737-24327028 GCF_000243295.1 Trichechus manatus latirostris | reverse complement strand
GGGGGTGTCGCACACTGTCTCTCCCGCGGTGCCTTCTGGGAGTCGTAGTCTCAAACGTTCCATTCCCGGGGTGGCGCCGATCGGACTCCGCGTCCCAGAATTCTCTGCGCGAACCCTGGAGCACTTCCGCCCTGTTGTGAAGTGGGTGTCTCGGTGGGTGAGTCTGGGTGGCGGGGCGGGGGCAGCTGAGACTTGGGGTCTGGGCTGGAGAGTTAGGAGAAGGTGGTGTCACCAGGGGGGTCAGGGATGGTGAGAGTAGAGAAAGACGCTTTTATGCATGTGTATGTGTGGTGTATGGAGCGGTCAGAGGATGAAACGTCCGGAGATGGGAAGGGTCATAGAGGGGTCAAGGATGGGGAACGAGACAGAGGGCTCTGGGAGTGAGGAGGATCTCAGAAAGGTCTATAGGTGAAGAGGCCGAGAGAGATTTTGGAGGTGGGAGAATCATAGAAGGGTCTGGGGACCACAGAGGGAAGGACAGAGGGCCCTGGCAAGAAGTGAAGATAAGAGGGCCTGAGCTTGAAGCCTGACCTTAAAAATAGTGTTTCTGAATCTGCCTGTTCACCTAGAGCAAAACTGCCTGATCTTGTACCCCCCCCCCCCATACTTTCCTTAGTGATTGTTACCTCAGGATGCCAGTGAGTGGGACTATCTATTGTGCTCTGCCCCATCCCTGTACCTCTTTCCTTATGCCTGGTGGAAGTGAATGGCACCATTATCCACTTTACCCAGTTGCTGTCTCTGAGTCCTCTTGTATCCTTCCACATCCAAACCAAAAACCAAACCAGTTGCCTTCGAGTCGATTCTGTGTTGCAAAGTAGAACTATGCTCCTTAGGGTTTTCATGGCTGTAATCTTTTAGAAGCAAATCTCCAGGCTTTTCTTTGGAGGTGCCTCTAGGTAGGTTCAAACCACTAACCTTTTGATTAGTAGTCAAACATTTAACTGTTTGTGTCACCCAGGGCCTCTTCTACATCCAGAGGTCTTCAAATAGTTTCACTTTCCCTAATATGTTTTGAATCTGCCGCTTCATTGTCAGGATTTTTGCAGAAGCCTCCATCTCCCCACCTCCCCAGCATCGGCACACATTGCAGCTAGTGTGATCTATTTAACCCACAAATCCGAATGTGCCTTCTTTTGCTTCACAGCCTTCATTCGCTCCTACCACCTATAGAATTAAGTGCAAAACCTTAGCTTGATGTCCAAAATCCTTCATAAACTGTTAATCCTCTTTGCAGCCTCATCTTAGACTACTACCCCTTGTGTACCTGTGTTGTAGGACTGCAAAGTTTCTCCGCATTTCCTGGGTAGGTTGTTTGCTTCTCTGCTTGGAATACTCTCTTCTCCCATTCTCTGCCAAGAGAAGCACTCTTCCTTCAAGAACCAACTCAAGCATTACTTTGTTCAATTCCCTTAGGCAGATTAAGTCACCTCTCCTCTCCCTGGCTCCTTTTTTTTTTTTTTTTTTTTAAACTGCATTTACCATGTTAGATCATAATTATCTGTGACTTACTTGTTTCTTTCTCTAGACTAGCTTCTCCAGGACAGGAACAGTGTCTGAGTCACTGCTATTTCCCCAGTGCCCAGCCCAGAGTAGGCATCAGTAAATGCTTGATGAATGTGTGAATAAAGACCATCCAGAGTGAGCTTCACTGTACCAGGCTTGAAGACTGCTGCTTCCAGTGGGTTTCCAGGGGCATGAGCTTTAGTCTTCTCCTACCTGAGGCTGGTTTAGTACTGGAACCTCCCACTGGAACCTTGACCTGTTCACTCCTGCCTTAATGTTCTTTCCACTCTCCCATGCCATCTTCTCAGGAGTTTGGATGACTGACAGACCTGGAGGAGACTGTTTAGTGTGGTTGAGAAAAATGATGGGAGAAAATGAATCTGGCTCTGGATCCTAACTCTGCCACTTGCTAATTGTGGCTTATGGGAGATTAAGCCAAGGATGGCAAATAATGGAATGTGTGCTGCCACTTCCCCTTCTGTGTCTCTGGCAATGATGGCTAATTGGTTGCAGCAATTAGATGGGACTCAGAGTCCTCAGCACCCTACTTTAGGCAGCCACTTCAGTTGATTCAAATTGGCCTTTAAATGAAACCTATTTGCCTCCCTTGGCTTAAGCCCTGGCTGCTTTAAACCATACACTGGATCGTCAGCCAAGTGGGCCTGACAGCCTCTGGGAGCTTCCAGTTTCTTTCTTTTTGGAGGTTACAGAGTAGTCCTACCCTTTCCCTTGGGACTAGGGTGGTATCTTAGTTATCTAGTGCTGCTGTAACAGAAATGCCACAAGTGGATGGCTTTAACAAAGAGAAATTTATTTCCTCACAGTAAAGTAGGCTAGAAGTCCAAATTCAGGTCGTCAGTTCTAGGGGATGGCTTTCTCTCTCTGTCGGCTCTGGAGGAAGGTCCTTCTCATCAGTCTTCCCCTGGACTAGAAGCTTCTCTGCGCAGGAACCCTGGGTCCAAAGGACGCACTCTGCTCCTGGCACTGCTTTCTTGGTGGTGTGAGGTCCCCCTGTCTCTCTGCTCACTTCTCTCTTTTATATCTCAAAAGAGGTTGCCTCAAGACAAAATCCAGTCTTGTTGATTGAGTCCTGCCTCAGTAACAGAACTGCTACCTATCCCACCTCATTAACATCATAGAAGTAGGATTTACAACACATAGAAAAATCACATCAGATGACAAAATGGTGGACAAGCACATGATACTGGGAATCATGACCTAGCCAAATTGATACACATATTTTTGGGGGACACAATTCAGTCCATGATATTCTACCCTTTGGCCCCCCCAAATTCATGTCCTTGCCACATGTAAAAGATATTCACCCTATCGTATCATAACAAAAGTCTTAACTCTAAGTCCAAAATCCAAAAATTCCTCTTCATTTGTGAAATCTAGAATACAAGTTATCTGCTTCCAAAGGTACAATGGCAGAACAGGCACAAGCTAGACATTTCCATTACAAATGGGAGAAACTAGAGGAAAAGAAGGGATAACAGGCACCAAGCAAGTTAGCAGAATAAATTAGGCCTCAAGGCTTTGAAAATAATCCTCTTTTGTCTGAGACAATTTAAACAATGGCCTTGCCCTCCAGCCACTAGGTATTGGCCACACTCTCCGGATTCTGGTGGAGGCTCCTTGGCCCTGGGCTTCAGCTCCACCTTCCAGGCCCACTGGAACTGCATCTCTGTTCCCTCGGCTTTAGGCACACCCTTTTCCCAGTCTATCTGAGTGGCATCTCCACCCTTAGAAACAAGAGTCCATGGATCCACCCTTTGAAACCCCAGAGGTTGTGGCCATACCTTTTGAGACAGGCAGCTCAGCTTCCTGTGTTCCTTGTCTCTTCAGCTTCTGCTTCCTAGTTCCTTGGCCTCTCGGCCCCTCAGTCCTCAAGCCCGCATCTGCCCTGTTGGGGCAAGTGTTCCAAAGCTCTGTAGCTCCACTGATAAGTGCCTGCAAGCACCTACTCCGCCAATAAAGTTCGGCTGGAAGGCACTCTTGCTCCATTGGTTGGCAAGCCTAGCTCCACTTTTAAATGCCCGGAGGCACCCTACTCTCTTGGTACCAAATTCTGTCTCGGTTATCTAGTGCTGCTATAACAGAAATACCACAAGTGGATGGCTTTAACAAAGAGAAGCTTATTTCCTCAGAGTAAAGTAGGCTAGAAGTCCAAATTCAGGGCATCAGCTCCAGGGGAAGGCTTTCTCTCTCTGTCAGAGTAAAGTAGGCTAGAAGTCCAAATTCAGGGCGTCAGCTCCAGGGGAAGGCTTTCTTTCTTTGTCAGCTCTGGAGGAAGGTCCTTCTCATCAGTCTTCCTCTGGACTAGAAGCTTCTCCTTGCGGGAACCCTGGGTCCAAAGGATGTGCTCTGCTCCTGGCACTGCTTTCTTGGTGGTATGAGGTCCCCCTGTCTCTCTGCTCACTTCTCTCTTTTATATCTCAAAAGAGGTTGCCTCAGGACACAGTCCAATCTTGTAGATTGAGTCCTGCCTCACTAACACAACTGCTACTTACCCCACGTCATTAACATCATAGAGGTAGGATTTACAACACATAGAAAGATCACATCAGATGACAAAATGGTGGATAATCACACAATACTGGGAATCATGGCCTACCCAAATTGATACACATATTTTTGGGGGACACAGTTCATTCCATGACAGGTGGTTCCCACCATTCACTGGGTAGGCTTCTCTTGTCCACATGCATTCTCACTACCCCAGGCGCCACGATGCCACTCAGCTTCCCTGTGCTTGTAGAAGGATCCTGATTTTGACAGGAGTCAAAACCTATCCCTCATGGCTTGGGAGAATCTGTACTGTTTCTAAGTCTTCCTAGATAGTGGGAAAAATAATTGAGATCATTTAGCTCAAAGGTGGCAAAGAGCAGCCTGTGCTGAATGAAGCCCATCTTCATGCTTTCTTTAATCCTCGTGGTGTTTGAAACAATTTTGAGTTGGTAGCCAGCATTTAAAAATGCACAGTTCTGCCTTCTCTTGGAAAACTTGGGAGGCCTGGGAATACTGGGCCCATGTTTCCCCTGGTATGCTGTAGGTAGCTACAGTCCCCAGCCAGCCCACTTCATTCATTAACATTATTTGCCTGGTCCCTGTACCTTTAAAATTTGTAGCCACTAATTGGGGAACCTAGGGCAACTGCCAAGTGTGGCCAAGCTATAAGCTGTGGCCTAGATAGGCAGCAGTAGGGACCACATGACCTGCCCAAAGTCACATGGCTGATAACTGGCAGGAGAGGAACTGGAACCTTGATCTGCTAACTCCAGCTTTAATGTTCTTTCCACTCTCCCATGCCATCTTCTCAGGAGTTTGGACGACTGGCAAACTTGGAGGAGGGTATTTAGTGTGGTTGAGAAAAATGATTGGAGAAAATGAATCTGGCTTTAGATCCCAACTCTGCCGCTTGCTAATTGTGTAACCTTAAACAAGTAATTTTTCTTCATTGAAGTTCCATTTCCCTAAATGTAAATTGAGTATATAGTGGAGTCATACCTTACAGGATGATTACATTCTAAAGTCAGCACAGAAGGTGAAAAATCACATGTAGTCAACTTGAAAATGTTTTGGCAAGGAGCCATTTCGGAAATTAACACACTTTCTTTCAGTAGGCCAACCAGGATAGCTGGGTTTTCTTGGTTGAGCATTAGATGAAAGAGTTGGCTGGTGTTTAGGAACCATGTTGTATGAAAGACACTCAAACTCTGGAAAGAGAGGCACGAGGGAACTAAGACCAACCTAGGGAACAGCAGAGTCATGGGTATCATCACACGCTCACCCCAGACAGACACATAGTGAATGGAACTGACCACACTATTTAAATTATCTTCTTCCGGTCCTGGTATGTAGTTGACTATGTGTAAGTTATAGACCAGTGTAATGCAACTCAGCACGAATTGACACTTGCTGACCCAGAGGATTCAGTCAGATGAATATAGAGCACCTAGCACTGGGCCTGACACCTCGTGGCCACTCGGTAAACGGGCACTCTTAGAGTTGCTGATCCTAGTGTGGCCCTGGTGTTCCTGGTAGTTTCAGAACTGAGGAATGCCCTTGTCCATTTTCCCTGTGTCTGCTCTGTGTGAAGTCACCTTCCTGTTGGCTGACTGTCTCTCCCTACAGTAGGCTGCTGTCCATATCTGTCTAAGAGAGGAGTGGAAAAAACTGTGGTGATATATGGTCCCTGGGGCTTTCTGATTTCTACTTGAAACTAACCTTTGGGACTTCAAATCTTTCCGGAAGAAAATACCCATTATCTGAAAACTGCTTTGAGCCAGGTGAGACTGCTAATTGCCTGTTGTAATGTCCTCTCTGTGCAGGAGCATATACTTCTTTGCTTACTTATTGACTATCTTTCTCACTAGACTGTAAGTTCTATGAAGATAGAACTGCCTGTCCTAGTCACAGCTGGATCTCTAGCACCCAGTATAGCACAGAGTGTAGTGGGCACTCTGCAAGTGATTGGTGAACGAGTCCTCATGTGAGAGAGTGATACAGATGTACTTGGACTGCCACATTATTAAGGCTGTTGTTAAAAAAAGAAATTTCGTGAGAAGTCAGTTCTTTAGATTAATGTAAATTATTGACCCTACATAGTCGGTTAGGCTTTTGACATACCACATTTACCATTTTAATGAAAGACATCAAAACTTTGAATGGCCCCGCTATTTATCAGACGCTGAGTTGGGCACTGTGGACACAGAAACGAGTAAGATACAATATGGAACTTAGTAATACTTAACAGCCTGGTGCAGCTGTCAGATATAGAACAGGTAGCTACAGTGTTGTTAGGTGCGGTTGAGTAGGTTCCCACTCATAGCGACCTTGTGTACAACAGAATAAAACACTGCCCAGTCCTGTGCCATCCTCTCAATCCGTTCTATGTTTGAGCCCATTATGCAGCTGCTGTGTCAGTCCATCTCGTTGACGGTCTTCCCCTTTTTCGCTGACCCTCTACTTTACCAAGCATGATGTATTTCTCCAGGGATTGGTCCTTCCTGATAACATGTCCAAAGCACATGAGACGAAGTCTCACCATCCTCGATTCTAAGGAGCATTCTGGCTGTAGTTCTTCCAAGACAGATTTGTTTGTTCTTCTGGCAGTCCGTGGTATTTTCAATATTCTTCACCAACACCATAATTCAAAGGTTTCAATTCTTCTGTCTTCCTGATTAATTGTCCGGTTTTTGCATGCGTACGAGGCAATTGAAAATACCATTGATTGGGTCAGCCACACCTTAGTCCTCAAGGTGACATCTTCACTTTTTAACATTTTAAAGAGGTCTTTTGTAGCATATTTGCCCATTGCAACAAGTCCTTTGATTTCTTGACTGCTTCTTCCGTGGGTGTTGATTGTGGATCCAAGTAAAATGAAATCCTTGAGAACTTCAGTATTTTCTTTGTTTATCATGATGTTGCTTATTGATCCAGTTATGAGGATTTTTGTTTTCTTTTTGTTAAGGTGTGATCCATATTGAAGGCCGTGGTCTTTGATCTTCATCAGTAAGTGCTTCAAGTTCTCTTTGCTTTCAGCAAGTAAGGTTGCGTCATCTGAAAATTGCAGATTGTTAATGAGTCTTCCACCAATTCTGATGCCGTGTTGTTCTTCATATAGTCCAACTTCTCAGATTATTTGCTCAGCATACAGAATGAATAAGTATGGTGAAAGGATACAACCCTGACGCATACCTTTTCTGATTTTAAACCATGCAGTATCCCCTTGTGTTCAAATAACTGCCTCTTGGTCTACGTACAGGTTCCTCAGCAGCACAATTAAGTGTTCTGGAATTCCCATTCTTCCCAGTGTTATCCAGAATTTGTTGTGAATCCACACAGTCGAATGCCTTTGCATAGTCAATAAAACACAGTTAAACATCTTTCTGGTATTCTCTGCTTTCAGCCAAGATCCATAGAACATCAGCAATGATACAATTCATCCTCTTCTGAATCTGGCTTGAATTTCTGGCAGTTCCGTGTTGATGTACTGCTGCAACTGTTTTTGTATTCTTAAGCAAAATTTTATTTGCATGTGATATTAATGATATTGTTGTATAATTTCCACATTCCTCTGGATCACCTTTCTTTGGAATGGGCACAGGTATGGATGTCTTCCAGTCAGTTGGCCAGGTAGCTGTCTTCCAAATTTTTTAGCATAGACAAGTGAGCACTTGCAGAGTTGCATCTGTTTGTTGAAACATCTCAGTTGGTATTCCATCAATTCCTGGAGCCTTGTTTTTCGCCAGTGCTTTCAGTGCAACTTGGACTTTTTTCTTCAATACCATCGTTTCTTGATCATATGCTCCCTCTTAAAATGGTTGAACATCAACTCTGTGTATTCCTTCCATCTTCTTTTGATGGTTCCTGGGTCATTCAGTATTTTGCCTGTAGAATCCTTCAGTATTGCAACTTGAGGCTTGAATTTTTTCTTCAGTTCTTACAGCTTGATAAAAGCTGAGCGTGTTCTTCCCTTTTGGTTTTCTAACTCCAAGTCTTTGCACATTTCCTCGTAATACTTTGTCTTCTCAAGCTGCCCTTTGAAATCTTCTGTTCAGCTCTTTTAGTTCATCATTTCTTCCATTTGCTTTAGCTGCCCTACATTCAAGAGCAAGTTTCAGAGTCTCTTCTGACATCCATTTTGGTCTTTTCTTTCTTTCCTGTCTTTTTAATGACCTTTTGCTTTCTTCATGCATGATGTCCTTGATGTCATCCCACAACTCATCTGGTCTTTGGTAATTAGTGTTCATTGCATCAAATCTATTCTTCAGATGGTCTCTAAATTCAGGTGGGATATACTGAAGGTCACACTTTGCCTCTCATGGGCTGGTTTTAATTTTCTTCAGCTTCAGCTTGAACTTCCATATGAGCTATTGAGGTCTGTTTTACAGTTGGCCCCTGGCCTTGGTCTGACTAATGATGTTGAGTTTTTTTTCCATTGTCTCTTTCCATAGATGTAGTTGATTTGATTCCAGTGTATTCCATTTGTTGAGGTCCTCATGTATAGTCGCCTTTTACCTTGAAAAAAGTATTTGCAATGAATAAGTCGTTGGTCTTGCAAAATTCCATCATGCGATTTCCTGCGTCGTTTCTGTCACCAAGGACATGTTTGTTTTCCAACTACTAATCCTTCTTTGTTTCCAACTTTCTCATTTCAATCACCAGTAATTATCAATGCATCTTGATTGCACATTTGATCAATTTCAGACTGCAGAAGTTGATGCTATAATAGTATTAAGTTCACACTACAGTGGTGTGGGATAAAACCTACATGAGAGGTGTGAACCAACTGTTTTGGGAACATAGTATGGGGAGGCAGTTCTTAGGGAGCAGGAGTGGGGACAGGGTATGACAAGGGCATGTCAAGGAACTTAACAGATGAGATGACATTTGAGCTGGTAGCTGAAGGATGAGAAGGAAGTTGCCAGATGGCCATGGGTTGTGTTTCCACCCTTTTCCTTAGTGTATAGAGGTCTTTAGGACAAGCCTTTAGTTTTTATCACCTTTGCTTGTTTTCTGACAGTCTAGTCAGATGGCCTTAGATGCAAATTGTCACCCTTCATCCATTCACAATCCAGCTGTGTCATGCAGCTAATAGCCTCCTTTGAGTGGGCATTTCTTGCATCATCTCAATTAGTTGGAATGACACAAAAGCTCATTTTTTCAGATAACCCAGCATGGATGTCAACAGGATCTTCACTGTGTAGTGGAGGCAGGCCCAGATGTTCACTCAGGAAGCATTTACTGAGAGACTCCTTTGTTTAGAGCACCATGCTTATAGCTGCGGCTAGGGATGACAAAAAAGAGGAGTAAGTTGTATTCTTTGCCCTCAGTGAGGCTGTAATCTCTCCAGGACACATGTACATACACATATCCGTCTATAATACAATGTAGAAAGTGGTGTCACAAGCAAGGTGGAAGTAAAGAGGAGAAAGGAATTCCTTCCAGCATGAGTAGAAAGGTAATTTCTTTTTTTTTTTTTTAATCTACTATGTATAGAAATGGATTAATTGTAATCCTTGGTTCATGACACACCATTGTCATTAGTCGATCATTGGAGCCCTGGTGGTGCAGTGATTAAGAGCTCAGCTGCTAACCTAAAGGTCGGCAGCTTGAATCCACCAGCCGCTCCTTGGAAACGCTAGGGGGCAGTTCTACTCTGTCCTGTAGGGTTGGTATGAGTTGGAATCGACTCAGCAACAATGGGTTTGATTTTTTTGTTTGTTTCCTTTGTGTGCCAAGCACTACGCTAGGTTCCTCAGGAAGCTTATGATCTAGTGAGTAAGATAATTACAATAAAGTCTGATTATGGTTATGGTAGAGAAAACGTAAGGTTCTGTGAAAGCTTGTAGCTGAGTACTGAATGTTGTTTCAGGGTTCAGGAAAGCCTCTTGGAAAAAGTGCAATTTAAGCTAAGACCTAGCTGGGTGAAGGAGGGGAGGAGACTGTTCTCAGAGGAGATCATAGCATGTGGGAGGGTTCAGAGAGTAGCATGATGCAGGGACTGGGAGCTGTGCAGCTGGACCACCCTGATGAGTGGGAGCATGGTAAAGAGGCAAGACTGGAGACTTAGGCAAGGTTTGTACTTTATACTGAGGGAAACGAGAGGTCATTGAAGGTGTTTAGTGGGGAAATGACCCGGTCAGATTTTGATCAAGTTTGGATATTGTGTTAAGAAGGGACCAGGGACTGGGAAGGGAGCAGGGACATGAGTTAGTAGGCTGATCAACTGAAAGATGTGATGATTGCTTGGACTGAGGAGGTGGTGCTGAGGATGTGAATGTTTAGGAGGCCAAATGGACACAGCTTGGGGATGAATTGGATGTGGAGGATCTTGGAGAAGGATGATGAGGTTTCTGGTGTGAGTAAGTTGGTGGAAGGTGGTGCCTTCTCTGAATGGGCAGCTCCAGAAGAGGGACAGGTTTGCAGGAGAAAATGATGAATTCAGCTTTTGACCCATCGAGTTTCAGATGTCCAAGGGACAGCCAAGTGGAAATGTCCTGTAGCTGGTTGGATCTTGGAGTCTGAAAGTGTGGAGACAGGTCCTGGCTGGCCTTTTGGGAGTCATCAGAAGAAAGATGGTGGAAAAGCCAAATGGGTGGGATGGCCAAGGGGGAGTGTAGAGTGAGAGAAGGATTTTGCAAGGAGAGTACCCTTAGAGGATGCTGTAAGGCTCAGGAAGAAAGGCCTTATGGACGGGGTGACATTGGGAACTCAACTTGAGGGACGATTAGACTTTGGATGTGTGTATAAGGGAGGAAGGCTATACTGGGCCAGCTCATGGAGGCCTTAAATGCCAGGCTAAGAAGTTTAGATATGTCGCCAGATGTTTTAATACTGTGCTGGGTTTCTTCAAGATGTGCAGGTTGGTGGCTTTGGCACCAGATTGTGATCTCACTTCCTGCCTGTGGGAAAGGGGCCTCTCAGCACCCTTCTCACTCCATGCATCGATGGTGGAAGGTATGGGGGAGATGAAGAAAGTGAGACTCCTGGATCCTCTTGCTTACTGTGTTCTTTGTCTTTCTGCCTCCAGTGCTTTGGGCAGCAACCCCTTTCTCAGGAGCCCCCTTGGAGGATACACCCTAAATGCAGGAAGAAGTCAGAAGAGGACAGCCCAGCTGAAGTGAGACATCCAGGCTAGACCATGGCTGTGACCCTGGAATCCCAGGCCCAGGCCTCTCCACTGCCAGAGCCTGAAGGACTTCTGATTGTGAAACTGGAGGAGGACTCGTGGGGATCAGAACCCAAATCTTGGGAGGAAGACCAGGACCCTGTCCCTGTCCCTGAGGCCTCCCGCCAGCGCTTTAGGCAGTTCCAGTACAGGGATGCAGCTGGACCGCATGAGGCCTTCAGCCAGCTCTGGGAGCTCTGCTGTCGCTGGCTGAGGCCGGAGATCCGCCTGAAGGAGCAGATCCTGGAGCTGCTGGTGCTGGAGCAGTTCCTGACTATCTTACCCAGGGAGGTCCAGACCTGGGTGCAGGCGCGCCACCCTGAGAGCGGCGAGGAGGCAGTGGCCCTGGTGGAGGATTGGCACCGAGAGGTCCGGGCTGCACAGCAGCAGGTGAGGCCATAGTCTGTTCTGTAAGGAGCAGGCTGGGCAAGGCAGTGGAGCTAGGTTAATGTGACTGGGTTGATAATTGCCAAAATCACAACAGCAACAACAATAATAACAACTGCCCTTTTTGTTTGTTTGTTTTAGTTTTATTTTGCTTTAGGTGAATGTTTACAGCCCAAGTTAGTTTCTCATTCAAAAATTTATACACATATTATTTTGTGACATTGGTTGTGCTCCCCACAATGTGACAGCTTGCTCCTCCTTTCCACTTCAGTTTCCCTTTGTCCATTTGTCCAGTTCCTGTCCCTTCCTGCCTTCTCATCTTGCTTTTGGGCAGGAGGAGTTGCCTATTTGGTCTCATATATTTGATTGAACTAAGAAGCCCGTTCCTTGTGTTATTGTTTGTTTCATAGGCCTGTCTAATCTTTGTCTTGGAGCCCTGGTGGCACAGTGGTTAAACATTTGGCTGCTAACCAAAAGGTCAGTGGTTATCCACCAGCCTCTCCTTGGAAACCCTATGGGGCAGTTCTACTTTGTCCTATAGGGTCGCTATGAGTTGGAGTTGACTTGATGGCAATGGGTTTGGTTTTTGTTGTTGTTGTTGGGTTTTAATCTTTGTCTGAAAAGTGGGTCTTGGGAGTGATTTCAGTTTTAAGTTAGCAGGGTGCCCTGGGGCCATAGTCTTAAGGGTTCCTCCAGTCTCTGTTAGACCAGTAAGTCTGGTCTTTTTTCGTGAATTTGAATTCTGTTCTACATTTTTCTCCCATTCTGTCCAGAACTCTCTGTTGTGATCCTATCAGATAGTTTGGTGGTGGTAGCTGAGCACCATCTTGTTTTTCTGGGCTCAGGTTGGTGGAGGCTCTGGTACATGTTGTCCTTTAGTCCTTTGGGCTAGTGTTTTTCCTGTGTCATTGGTTTTCTTCATTCTCCTTTGCTCCGGATGGGATGGGACCAACAGATGTATCTCAGATGGCTGCTTGCAAGCTTTTAAGGCCCCAGATGCTATTCACCAAAGTAGGATGTCGAACATTTTCTTTATGAACTATGTTATGCCAACTGACCTAGATGTCCCCCGAGACTATGGTCCCCAGCCCTCAGCCTGCAGCCCCAGCGGTCCCTCAAGGTGTTTGGATGTGTCTAGGAAACTTCTATGCCTTTGCTTTGGTCAAGTTGTGCTGACTTCCCCCAGATTGCGTGTTGTCCTTCCCTTCACCAAAGTTGACACTTGTCTACTATCTAGTAAGTGATTTTCCCTCCCTCTCCCTCCCCACCCTCAAAACCATCAAGGATTATTTTTTTCTGTATATGAACCTTTTCTTGAGTTCTTATAATAGTGGTTTTATACAATATTTGTCCTTTTATGACTGATTTATTTCACTCAGCATAATGCCGCCCGATTCATCCCTGTTATGAGATGTTTTGTGGATTCATCATTGTTCTTTATTGTGACGTAGTATTCCATTGTGTGTACGTACCATAATTTGTTTATCCATTCATCTGTTGGTGGGCATTTAGGTTGTTTCTATCTTCTGGCTATTGTGAATAGGGCTGCAATGAACATGGGTGTGCGTATGTCTATTTATGTGATGGTTCTTATTTCTCAAGGGTATATTCCTAGGAGTGGGATTGCTAGATCGTATGGTATTTCTATTTCCAGCTGTTTAAGAAAACGTCCATATCGTGTTCCAAAGTGATTGTACCATTTTACATTCCCACCAGCAATGCATATGAGTTCTAATCTCCCTGCAACCTCTCCAACGTTTGTTATTTTGTGTTTTTTTGATTAGTGCCAGTATTGTCAGGGTGAGATGGTATCTCATTATAGTTTTGATTTGCATTTCTCTAATGGCTAATGATCATGAGCATTTCCTCATGTGTCTGTTAGCTGCCTGAACGTCTTCTTTGGTGAAGTATCTGTTCATATCCTTTGCCCATTTTTTAATTGGATTATTTGTCTTTTTATTATTGAGGTGTTGAAGTATTTTGTAGATTTCAGAGATTAGACCCTTGTTGGGTATGTCGTAGCCAAAAACTTTTTCCAACTCTGTAAATTCTTGTTTTACTCTTTTGATGAAGTCTTTTGGTGAGCATAAGTGTTTAATTTTTAGGAGCTCCCAGTTATCTGATTTTTCTTCTGGTGTGTGTTGTACATTGTTAGTTGTGGTTTGTATACTATTTATGCCATGTGTTAAGCCCCTAGCCTTGTCCCTATTTTTGCTTTCATGATCTTTATTGTTTTAGATTTTATATTTAAGTCTTTGATCCATTTTGAGTTAGTTTTTGTGTATGGTGTGAGATATGGATCTTGTTTCATTTTTTTACAGATGGACATCCATTTATGCCAGCACCCTTTGTTAAAGAGACTGTCTTTTCCCCATTCAACAGATTTCGGCCCTTTGTCAAATAGCAACTGCTCATAGATGGATGAATTTACATCTGGATTCTCAACTCTGTTCCATTGGTCTATGTGTCTGTTGAACAACTGACATTTATCAGGCACTTGTTATGTACCAGGCACTAAGTGCTATGCGTGTATTACCTTATTTAATTTTCTCAACAATTTAATGGCATAGTGACTGTTATCCATATTTTACTGATTCAGAAACTGAGGCAGAGAGAAGATAAGTACTTTGCCCAAGGTCAGATAGCTACAGATGGTAGAGCAGCATTTGAACCCACGCAGCCTGACCCTAAAGCCAGTGCTTATAACCAGTACTCTAAAACTATTTATTTAGTTTGTATTGTGTTTTGCACTAAACGCAATGTTTTTACACACGTGATCTGTTTGTATTTTGACAGTATAAGGTAGATAGGCAGAAATTGTATTATTGTCCCCATTTTACAGATGAAACCAAGGCTCCCAAAAGTCAAGTGGCTCACAAAACTCAGCTAGTGAACCAGAGCTTAAACCCAGATCCTTAGGTTCCAAGTCCATCGTTCTTTCCACTACACAACAGATGCCTCATCTGCAAAACCATGGGAATTAAAATACCTCCGAGTTGTGAGGCTCAAATGAGATATTAACTGACAATATTGAGTACTCACTGTGTCAGACATTGTTCCAAGCTTTTTATGTGTATCATCTACTCAACCAGCAATCCAATAAGGTAGTACTATTATCATCGCCAGGGAGTCTTTGGGTGGCACATAGGGTTAAGCGCTGGGCTACTAACCAAAAAGTTGGCAGTTGGAACCTATCTAGAGGCAACTCAGAAAAAAATCCTGGTGATCTGCTTCCGAAAGGACACAGCCATGAAAACCCTATGGAGTGCAGTTCTATTCTGGTACATGGGGTCGCCATGAGTTGGGATCAACTCAACAGCAACTGTTTGCTTGTTTGTTTTTAATTACCATTTTCCAAATGGGTTAAGAAACACAGAAAGGTAAGTAACTTGCCCAAGTTTATATAATTAAGTGGTGGAGCCGAGATAAGGCAAGTGAAAGTATCATGGATTTAACATTCACAGTTTCAACAATTTGGAAGAGACTGTGAAGGCCCATGATATAATTTTGTTGTGATACAAATTTCGAATCTTGCATTGAAGCTGGTATATGTAGTACAAGTCCTTTAGCTGGCTGCCAGCCACCCAGAACCCTCATCTCAGCATAATCCTGTTACTCTCCTTTTTACATGTAGTGATATTATTCTTAGTTGCACTTTGTCAGGGGAAATTATAGGTTTGAGAATATATGGTATACTTTGCAAATGGTGGGGTTTTTCTATCTGTTGAGAAGCTCTATACAGATGTGAGATTGGGGGAAGAAAGGCTTAATGTCTACAGCTTTTCTGTTTGGATTCCTTTACAAACTGATTGAATATACAGAAAGAATAATATTTAGTTATAGAAGTAAGTATGAGAGGGTGTACCTTTTTTTAATATGCCACACCATCTCCCATATTATTTCTTTTAAAGAAACCAGCTGTTTGTCTTAAGTGGCAGTAAAGAAACAAATGGAAGTCTTAGGGCTTCAGAGCTGAAAGATGAAGAATTTGAGACCCAGAGATGAGAATTGAATTCAATCAAGGTCTTTATGATTCTTCGTCTGTAAAGTGAGGGGGTTGAACTAGAGCAGAGGTTCCCAAATTATGCCCCTGTGAGCTGACTAAAGCTTGAACTGCTTCTAAAATTGAGAAAAAATAAGGCAATGCAGTCTTATCTGTTATATATTTTTCTCCTGTGATTTTTATTTTCATTTTTCAATTTTTCTACATACTCCCGGGTGCTCACAAATGTCAAAACAAATGGGTAAGTAGCAAAGGAGCTTGGTTTTGGGGGCACATATGTTGTAGCTTGTTATCTTGTATTGCAAGGTACATAACTTAGTTATATTTTCTGCAAGTAAAATTCTTCCAGATCTTACTAATGGAATGAAATATATTATTTGTGTTCTTCAAAGAGAACTACCACCCGAAGAAAGTTGGGACCTACTGGGCTAAAGGGACTGTATGCTATTTTCTTAACGGGATCTTTCAGCTCTGATGTTTTGTGATTTCTAGCTTGTTTATTCTGTCATCACCATCTTATAGAACCTGTCTCCTCATCAGGTACACAGACATTTTTGATGGATTCTTTGTTCATCCCTACCCCTAATCAGTATCCTCTGATTTTTTTTTTTTGGTCTTCTCATTATCTCTTGAATCTACTTCATTCTGTGTCCACAACTGCCATCTCTGGAATCAGAATCTTTGCTTAGGGATGGTAATAGTTGGAGGAGCTAGGGTCGGGAGTAAACGTTATTGTTGGGTCTAGTCACACAGTTCCTCTGTAGACTGTCACTGTAACCAAGTGATTATTATTTTTTGTTGTTGTTGTTATTTTTAAACAATCATATAAGAATGTTGATGAGCAGATGTTATCTCCCTATGAAGCTACCCAGGACATTGGAGGATCTCCTCATTTGGAATGGCCTTTGATGCTCATGGCCCATTCCTGTATATCTTCTTAATGGTAAAAAAAAAATCCCCATCTTTGAAAGAAGATTTGAGTTTTCAGATCAGCAAAAGATTTTTGGAGCTGAGTTTGGCAGTAAGTTGACAGTGATGGATGTTACTGTGTCAAAAAGTAAGGGTCAGTGTATTGTATAGTCAATACCTGTTGTGAACAAATGGGGAAAGAATAAGAATATATTTGTATTTGCTTGTATGTAGTTAGAGATGCTCTGAAAGGATGCGGAAGAGCAGCGGTGACCTGTGGTGAGGAGTCAGGGCAGGAACTGGGCAGATGGGATGGGAAGCAGGGGGAGGGCGGTCTTTTCACTGAGTACCTTTATATATCTTTCTATTTTTGAACCATGTGAGTATATACCTATTCCAAAAGTTAGATGTTTCTACAAAGCATTGGAATTGCTATATTGTTGGGGTTTTAGGACCAGGAAATGACACCTTGGCCCCTACCTCTAAATTTGGAACCCATAGAGAGAGAGAGAGAGAATCAGATATTAGCTTTATCTTTGATAAAGCTGAATTCGGTAATGTGGCTTGCTAATACCTGCCTCTTGGATTGAACCTCTAGTCCTCCAGTCCGCCCTCCTCCCTTTCTCTCTCTCTCTTCAGTTCCCCCTTCATGGTGAGAGGCTGCTTTAGTAAGCTCCGCTCCAGGAGGAGCAGACCAGTGTGCATGCTGAGGGCCTGCTGTGACCCAAGAGGGGGAGGGGCTGGGTGGGGTGTGCTCAGCTCTTTATCCCCAACTACACAAGCCAAGTACACAAGCAGTCTCTGTCCTTTGGGGAGGAGGGAATGAGTGGGGAAAGGAAGAGGGCTACCCTAGTAGAAGTTCCTTTATGGAAAGATAAGGCCAGGGGAGTGGGGATTCTGCCTTAAATCTATGTATGGCTTTTAAAAAACCAAACCAAATCCGCTGCTGTCGAGTTGATTCCGATTCATAGTGACCCTATAGGACAGTGTAGAACTGCCCCCATAGGGTTTCCAAGGAGTGGCTGATGGATTTGAACTGCTGATCTTTTGGTTAGCAGCCAACAGCTTAACCACTCCACCCATAAAGTCATTACCAAAGAGGAATCAGAAATGTTTTTATTGAGCATGTCTTTGTCACCCAGTGTTTAAAGGTGGTGTTGTAGGGTATAAAGTTCAGTATTCAGTAATTCCAACGAGATCATTCCATTGTTTATATTCTTGATTATTATTATTATTTTATCTGTTTCAGCTCCCATGGTTACTGCATAGCTTAAGAAGCTCATAACAGTTGGCTTGGGTCCATTTCTTATGTATTTCCAATAATTTTTGTTTTGTATATTTTTGCAGTGTTTTAGGGCACAAAAGAATTTAATCAAGTTATCTCTTAATTGATTATTCTCTTTTATTTTATGTGTATTTTCTGTATCTTTGAGTACTTTTTTGCCCAAAATTTTACATTGAAATTAAAATAGCCACTTCTGCTTTCCTTTTGAGTTAACCTGTTGCCATCAAGTCGATTCCGTCTCCTCGTGACCCTATAGGATGGAGTACAACTGCCCCATAGGGTTTCCAAGGCTATAAATCTTTACGGAAGCAGACTGCCACATCTTTTTTTCCATGGAGCAGCTGGTAGGTTAGAACCACCAACCTTTCAGTTAGTGGCGAACGCTTAACCACTGCACCACCAGGGCTCCTGTATTGAGATAGAGAGCCTTATTTATTCTTCGGTTTTTAGGATTAGATGTGCCCTTTTAAACAGCACATACTTTTTTTTTTTTTTAATGTTTAATTCTTTGTCTTCCCTCTTTTTTTATATTTACTTTTAAATTTTCTTTATCTTTCAGCAGGGATTTTTAGAGCAATTGTATTTAGTGTTTTATCTATTTTTTATGTTTTTTTATGCTTCCCTTTTTCTTTTAATATATACTTTTATCTTTTTAGATAACTTAAAAGGTTATCTAAATGTTTTGATGCTTAGGGATTTTTTTTTTAATGTCACATTTTACATAATTCATCACCTTATGATTCACAAATGTTTTGAACAGTGGCAAGCTCATTGAAACATTTGTATACCCTCCCTGCATTGAACAAGACGGCACTCATTTGGTGTTATAAATGCTTGTTTATTTGCCGAAGTCAGTGTGATGGCTTATAGTCATCCTTTAAGCCATCTTTGGACCTTAAAAACACCTGTTAGCTTTTGGACCACAGTTGTACTCAAGATAACATTCCCTGCCCTACCACAGTGGGTCTTATAGAACCAACGATTGGGAATTTTGGCTGTCTGTGTGTAGGAACTGGAATTGTGTGCAGAGACCAGGTCCTTAATGGCAATGCAGGAATCACGGAACTTCCAGCTGCAGCCAGAGGATCACTGGCCTGAGGAACAGTCCCAGAAGCAGTGGGTGAAGAATCAAAATCCTGACCTTCCCAAGCACCTAAACACCAAGATGGTGCCACAGTCTTTGAAAGAGAGAGGTGAGTACCAAGAACTGGGGAAGCACTGGGAATGGAGCCTTCTCCCTCAGGGGAAAGGGCTGGATGGTAGGAAAGGGTATCTAGGGAGGAAGCAAATACAGATTTCAAGTCAAGGCATAGACTAGCGTCTGATGGATATACTTACTGAGAAGGTAAGTAAGTGAGTAAGCATTAGAAAAGAGGATGAAGCTCCCAGTGACCCGAGCACACCCAACTGTAGCCAGAGTCATGCAGCAGGTATAGGCTGGGGCCGCAGCCGGGTAGCGATTGTGGGAGTTCCAGGCTGGCATCTCACACATGGCATATCACTCAAGGCAGCTTAGGACCTAGACGCTCTAGAAGGGAAGTAAAAGGAGAAATCTGTACGGGCCACAGAGAGAGTCTTAGTTTGATCTAAGCATGACTTTTGGAAACTGGACCTGAGAGGGAGAGTACCTCTTTGGAATCCAGAGCTTGGGTTTCAGAGATTTTTTTCTTCTCCTCAGCTGTCCTCACTTCTCACCTCCTTACTCTCCCGAAGATGGGGAGCATTGGCCATTGGGAGGTGCCCACTGAGTCCCAGGTAAGCTGCTGCTTGTTCTTCCTTGCCTGTCAGCACTACTCTGGTCCTCCTGCCCCCAGTGCTCCTCCTCTCTCCCCATGGCCACCCCTCAGCAACAGGCATAAGCACAGGGGCTGCCCTGCCTGGAAGCCTGTCCCTCCCACCCCCAGTTCTCTCTCCTTGGCCTTGCTGTGCCTTATGATGCTAGCTTCACACGTGGTACCCCTGTATTCCCATTATCTTTTCGGGGGCCTGGTAGAGGTCCCAGGCTTTTTAAAAGACAGTGACATTTGAGTTGCCACAGTTGTCATTGGTGTTCTCTTGTGCATCTCACAGGAAGCCCTGGGACCTAGAAAACACACTGAGAAGGAGTTCTGCAAGGACCCCTCAAGAGATGACTGTAGGGACAGCGTGTCTCTGGGTAAGGAAACAATGTCCTGTACACTCTATTCCCAAAGAGTGTCTTGTCACTCCCTTTAGACTGAATTCAGTGGTTGGAGGAAAGGTTCTTTCTGTGTGTGTGTATGTGTATGTGTATGTGTGTGTGTATCTCCTCCCGAGAATCTCATGGCATCATCTGCCATTGGTGTCTATCTTTTGACCATGAAACGAGACAGCTTTAATATGAAGCTGATCCTGAGGCTGATAGAGTAGAGAGAAAGAAAGAACCTGGGTCTGTGATGACATCACCAGGCTAATTTGTACTGTGGTTACAGCATGCACTCCTTCTGAACTTCCAAAAGAATGAGAAAATAAATTTCCTTATTTTTTAAACCAGTTAGCTATGTTTAAAAGACTGCTGACCCAGCAACTCCCAGCTGTAACAAAATAGGAAGCCTTTAATTAAAATAAATACTTGAAGAAAAAAATAGGTGAAAAAGAGTTTAGAGCTAAAAGAGTCTCAAAGATAATCTAGTTCAGCATTTCTCAAAGTTTGTTCCTTTGAACAGTTTCCCCAGATGTGTGAAAAAAGTGGTTCCACTGTCAAGTAAGTAGCCAACAAGCTTCTAGTATCTTAGCTTAACCATGAGTCAGACCTGTCATAGTCTTTTATTTTCTCCCATTCATGTGTCTTCCCTCATACTGATACTAGACTCCCCAGAGAAATGACTCATTACTTCGCATCCCATGTAGGCGTGCCTACAAGAAAGGAGATTGTGCTGGTCATATGGACTTCAAGCATTTATTTATTTCTCATTGTGGTTTAATGTATCCATCTCATGGACTTTATTCATTTGAGTGTGCCCCTGAGAGATGGCTCCCGTTTGGTGCTGAAAAGATCGGACTTCTGAGACAGCAGGCCGGGGCCCCACCCCTGGACCGTGCTGAGTATACTGAGGTGATGAAGGTGATGAGCTGGCTCTTGGAAGCCACCCTGTCGGCTCTATCCAGGCACACTCTGTTCCTGTCATCACAGTGTTGGCTGCAAAGCACAACTCTTCTTCCTGTCTCTGAAATTCCATAGATTTCACAAAGTCATGAGTCTTAAGGGAGTGACAAAAAAAAATGGCTGTTACTATTCCACAGACATTTTAAGGGATTAACATGGGAATTTCTCATCTGCCTCTTACAGGGAAAGGATAAAAATTTCAGGGACAAACACTGCTCAGCAGGTCATTTCTACTCAATCACTTCTCTTCTTCCTTTTGTACAGAAGTTCTAGTTTCAAAACCAAATAGCACCTCCCAACGAAAGCAAGCACGAGATTTTTGGGGTCCAAACATTATAAGTTCTTGGAAAAGGAACACTGCTGGAGATTATAACCTGGGTAATGAACAAGCAAAATCAGCTCAGACATTGGCCTGGAAGGACTCAAGGACCTGGGAAGAACAATACCAATGGGATGTGGAAGACATGAAGGTGTCAGGTGTTCACTGGGGCTATGAGGAGACCAAGACTTTCCTGGCTATTCTGAGTGAGTCTCCCTTCTCTGAAAAGCTCCGGACTTGTCACCAGAACCGCCAGGTGTACCAGGCCATTGCAGAGAGGCTCAGGGCACGGGGCTTCCTGCGGACACTAGAGCAGTGTCGCTACAGGGTCAAAAACCTCCTACGGAATTACCGGAAAGCCAAAAGCAGCCACCCGCCAGGGACCTGCCCCTTCTATGAGGAGCTGGAGGCCCTAGTGAGGGCTCGGACCGCCATTAGAGCCACGGACAGCCCAGGAGAGGCTGTGGCACTCCGTAGGCTGGGGGATAGTGATGCAGAGGTAGAAGAGCAAGAGGAAGGGGGCTGGGAGCCCGAGGAAACAGCAGAAGACTGTAATGGTGATGACCTGGCCATTGATGAGTCCGTCCAGGGGCCCAGGATTCCAGGGGGCCCAGCTCTATTCCAGAGTCGTATTGGTAAGAACATGGGGGTTTAACTGAATCCAGATTCCAACCCTCCTGCCAGCTTAACTTTTGCTCCCTGAGGTCAGGGCACATACTACAAGCCTGCATTGTTGTCACTGGAATAAGATGTTCAGTTCTTTAGGTCATTGTCAAATTCCTGTTCTCTTCTGCTATGATAGCTCTTCTTGTACATGTTTTCTTAATTATAAAACATACTTTTTTAAAGCCTTAAAGGGCCTGAAAGAGCTAATCTAGTATTTCCAGTATTTCCAGAAGTACGTCACTGATAGTATGGAGATGATCACAGGTGTTACATGAAAAACCCTGTTACTGTCTGTCGATTCCGACTCATAGCAACCCGATGGGACAGGGTAGAACTGTCCCATAGAGTTTCCAAGGCTGTAATCTTTATGGAAGCAAACTGCCACATTTTTCTCCTACAGAGTGGCTGGTGGGTTCAAACCACTGACTTTTTGGTTAGCAGCCGAGTGCTTAACCACTGCACCACACAGCTGCTTCCATGTTACATGAGTGGACCTTTAATTTTAATAGTCATGTATTTCTCTTAATGTGTGTTAGAAAAAGTACAACTAGCACATCAACCCATGATTTCACAGATAATAAATTTAGGTAAACAATTTATCTAGAATCCCAGAATAGTTTAATGGAAATTAAACTATTTCCATTTTCCCGTGCCCTATTCTTGTCCTTATATAAACACCATTTTTACATAGTGTAATCATAATACATTATCTTTCTTTCCCACCTAGCGTTATATGTGTGTGTGAACTAGATTGTCAGCCCCTCCAGGGCACGGACTATGTCCCATCTTTGTATCCAGCATGCCTTGCATAGTGCCTGGCACAACGTGAGCACTTTAGAAGTATTTGGTAAACAGATGAATGGATGACTTATCTTAATTTGCATCACATAGTGGATAAGAGCACAGACCCTGGAGTCAGACTGCCTAGGTTCGACTTCTGGCTTTGCTACTTACTAGCTGTGTGACACTGGCAAGTTATTTACCCTCTCTTGCTTAGTGTCTCTACAGTCTTCATAATTATCCATTTTATTGGCTGCCAAATACTCCATTGAAGTGGTTTTCCATAGTATCCTCAACCATTCCTCTGCTATTGGCCTTGGAGGCAAGAATGTGTAGTGTGTATTTGGAGAATAGCGTAGGGAGTAGCTTGGCAGGAGTAGAGATGTATGTTGGGTAGGAGTAGGTAGTGAGGTCTGAGTATCATACAGAAGACTTGGATTTAGTTCTGTAGCTAGTGGTGGCCCTTTAAGGTCACAACTTTGAAGGGCAGTGACAAGGGTGTGCCATGTGACCAGGTCTCTAAGATGCCGGAGGGTCAGCTAGAAGACTTCCGTAGGAAGGAGAAATTGAGATTCTTGGCTGCAGATTCTTGACACCAAGCAACAAGTCTTACTGCATGCTTGCTGTGTGATGACCCTGAGCCGGAGACTGGGGAACATATAGAAAATGCAAGACAGCCCTTTCTTTTTTTTTTTTTTTTTGACAGTTTTTTTTCTTTTTCCTGTGCTTTAAGTGAAAGTTTACAATTCAGGTTAGTTTCTCATACAAAAATTTATACGCACATTGCTATGTGACCTTAGTTGCTTTCCCTATAATGTGATAGCACGCTTCTTTCCACCCTGGATTTCTTGTGTCCATTCAACCAGCTCCTGTCCCTTTTTGCCTTCTCATCTTGCCTTCGGACAGGAGCTACCCATTTAATCTCATGTATCTACTTGAGCTAAGAAGCACACTCTTCACGAGTATCATTTTATGTCCCATAGTTCAGTCTAATCTTTGTCTGAAGAGTTGGCCTTGGGAATGGTTTTAGTTTTGGGCTAACAGAGAGTCTGGGGGCCATGTCTTCCGGGGTCCCTCCAGTTTCAGTTAAACCATTAAGTCTGGTCTTTTTACTAGAATTTGAGTTCTGCACCCTACTTTTCTCCTGCTCCATCAGGGACTCTGTTGTGTTCCCTGTCAGGGTGGTCATTGGTGGTACCCGGGCACCATCTAGTTCTTCTGGTCTCAGGCTGATGGAGTCTCTGATTTATGTGGCCGTTTCTGTCTCTTGGGCTAATAGTTTCCATGTGTCTCTGGTGGTCTTCTTTCTTCTTTACTCCAGGTGGGTTGGGACCAATTGATGCATCTTAGATGGCCGCTCGCTAGCTTTTAAGAGCCCAGATGCCACTTACCAAAGTAGGATGCAGAACATTTTCTTAATAAATTTTGTTATGCCAGTTGACCTAGACGTCCCCTGAAAGCATGGTCCCCAGACCCCTGCCCCTGCTACTCTGTCCCTTAAAGTGTTTGATTGTATTCAGGAAACTTCTTAGCTTTTGGTTTAGTCCAGTTGTGCTGACTTCTCCTGTATTGTGTGTTGTCCTTCCCTTCACCTAAGATAATTCTTGTCTACTATCTAAAAATCAGATAGTGTGAGGCCTCCCGCTTTGTTCTTCTTGTTGAGTAATGCTTTACTTACCCAGGGCCTCTTCCCTTTCAATATGAAGTTGGTGATTTGTTTCTCCATCTCATTAAAAAATGACGTTGGAATTTGGATCAAGATTGCACTGTACCTGTAGATCGCTTTGGGTAGAATTGACATTTTCATAATGTTGAAGCAAGGTATGACATTTTCACATGAGCAAAGTATGTTTTTCCACTTATGCAGGTCTCTTTTGGTTTCTTGGAGTAGTGTTGTGTAGTTTTCATTGTATAGGTCTTTTACGTCTCTGGTTAGATTTATTCCTAAGTATTTTATCTTCTTGGGGGCTATTGTAAATGGTATTGATTTGGTGATTTCCTCTTCGAAGTTCTCTTTATTGGTGTAGAGGAATCTGATTTTTGTATGTTTATCTTATATCCTGATACTTTGCTGAAATCTTCTATTAGTTCCAGTAGTTTTCTTGTGGATTTTTTGGGGCTTTCTGTATAGAGGATCATATCATCTGCAAATAGAGATACTTTTACTTCTTCCTTACCAATATGGATGCCCTTTATTTCTTTTGCTAGCCTAATTGCTCTGGCTAGGACCTCCAGCCCAGTATTGAATAAGAGTGGTGATGAAGGGCATCCTTGTCTGGTTCCCATTCTCAAAGGGAATGCTTTCAGACTCTCTCCATTTAGGATGATGTTGGCTATTGAAGACAACCCCTTCTTAAAGGCCATTTGCATAGATGAGATATACACGTGTGCAGTGGCAGGGGACCCATGCTGTGTGGTATATCATACATTACAAGCTTATGTGGTAGTACATTCTATGGCTGTTGTCTCGTGTCATTTTCATAATAACCTTATGAAGTAGGTAGGTATTGTCTTCATTTTACAGTCAAGATAATAGAGGTTCAGAGAAATTAAGTAGTCCTTTCCTTAGGTTGTTGATCCAGGATGTGGTGAAGTTGGAATTTGAACCCAAGCTTCTCTGACTCAATTTTGTAGTAGGCTTATGTTGGCTATGATAGCAGTTGAGGCTCAGTAGATAAGGTGAGACAAACCTCGGATACCTCAACTGCAAACCAGGCATAACCTAGACAGAAATTTGAAAGTGGTTTTCTAAGGGAGTACATAGCAAATAACTTTGGTAGGAAACCTGGAGTAGTCCAGGAATTTGGAATTGATCTAGTGAGTGGTTAGCGCTTTAGTGTATCTTTGGTAGAGATTTAGATTAAGTAAATAAAGGATGTTTATTGTAACAGATCCAGGGAGAAGCTCTTGGATCCTAATTACAGGCTTTTCCCTGAACCAATCAGCAGAATTAGGGGGGTGGGGTCAACTGATATAATATTGCCTCCTAAGTCCTCTTCTTCAGCTGAGACTCTTAAGTGTTTATAGAATCTCTTAGAATAGGGTAGGGGGAGGTTTGGCTGATCTTCCTAACACACCTTCGAGAAGCAAGGGTATATTTTTTGCTGGTGCCCCAGGCACCTGGGCAGTTTCTGAGATACCTGTGTTCTGGACATTTAGCAGGGCAGGTGACCCCAATCATGATGACCTAGGCTAATCTCATTAAGTCTCACAGCTCTGAACTCTTCGCTCCTGACAGCAGGTGTGCACTGGGGCTACGAAGAGACCAAGGCTTTCCTGGCAATTCTCAGCGAGTCCCCATTCTCTGAAAAACTTCGCACCTGTCACCAGAACAGCCAGGTGTACCGGGCTATTGCAGAGCGGCTGTGTGCGCAGGGCTTCCTGAGGACACTGGAACAGTGTCGCTACAGATTCAAAAACCTCCTTCGAAGCTACCGGAAAGCCAAGAGCAGCCACCCACCAGGGACGTGCCCCTTCTATGAGGAACTAGACTCGTTGATGAGGGCTCGCACTGCGGTTAGAACCATGGGGACCCTGAGGGAGGCTGCAGGCCTCCTCATGTCTGGACAGAACAGTACGGAGGCTGATGACCAGGAGGCCTGGGACGAGATGGCAGATGAAGATGTCATCAAACCTCCAACCCCATGTCCTAAAACCCCGGACACTGGTAAGCCTGGAGTAATAGGCATGCAGAAAAAGTGAGGAAGTCAGGCTCATTATCTTTTGTTACCAAACCAAAGAGAGAATGGGACTAAATAGGAAAATGATTTATGCTTTGCTCTGATTAGCCAGTGTCTGGCCTAGTGTGATCCCCCAAATGAGACAGCAGCCAGTCAGTCTAGATTTTACTGGGATGCATCTGGGTAGTTATAGAGTTTACTCAATCTCATGTGCCACGGAATATACTGAATACTATTGATTAGAAGAAGGAGGTGTTTATTATTGAATAGTGAGATAGGGCAGTTGGCCAGGGAAGCTGACTGGCTGGCTGCTCAGGCTGGGCCTCATTGCTCCCTCAGTGGGGTCACCATGTCCCAGGCTCCATTTCTCATGTCCCAGGCTTTGTAGGTCAGAAATGCGTGTATGCTGCAAAACTTGATCAATTTAATGTTAGCCACATTCATAAGATGCAAGATACAAGCTCAGGTTAACCACATCCACAAGATATTGTTGTTAATTGCTGTTCAGTCGATTCCGACTAATGGTAACCCCCATGTGTGCAGAGTAGAACTGCTCCATAGGCCGTGACCTTTTGGAAGATCACAAGGCCTGTCTTCTGAGAAGCCTCTGGGCGGATTCGAACTGCCAACCTTTTGGCTAGTAGTTGAGTGCTTAACCGTTTGTGCCACCCAGAGATTCCTCAAGATATAAGATCCAGATAGATAAATAAATGCTAACTAATGAATGAACAAAACCACATTTCTGTTCATTCTTTCAGGTTTTGAATTGAGGCATGAGGATGAAGACCAGATTTCAGAGCAGGAAATTTTTGAGGATTTTCCTGGAGCATTATCAAAATGCACTGCAGAGGATGTTCTCCACGCTCATGACTGGGAGGAAGATAGTGAAAATGAAAATGAAAGTGAAAGACAGTGGGGAAATCCCACTCAGGAACAGTGGGAAAAATCTTCTTCTGAAGAGGACTTAGAAAAACTTATCGACCATCAAGGCTTGTACCTGGCAGAGAAACCCTACAAGTGTGACACATGCATGAAAACCTTCAGTCGGAGCTCCCACTTCATTGCTCACCAGCGGATCCACACAGGTGAGAAGCCCTACAAATGCCTTGAGTGTGGGAAAAGCTTTAGTGACCGCTCTAACCTCAATACCCACCAGAGAATCTACACTGGAGAGAAGCCCTACAAATGCCTTGAATGTGGGAAAAGCTTTAGGGACCACTCCAATCTTGTCACTCACCAGAGAATCCACACTGGGGAAAAACCCTACAAATGTGGGGAATGTTGGAAAAGCTTCAACCAGAGCTCAAACCTGCTAAAACATCAAAGAATCCACTTTGGAGGAAATCCTGGCAACTGTAGTGAGCCTGAGGAAAGCTTTGGCCAAAGCTCATCATTTAGTGCTCACTGGAGAAACTCTACAGAGGAGACATCTCCTGAACAACCTTCAAGTGGAAGCAGTGTCAGTAAGAACTTAAATTCTCCTGGAACGCACATCACCAACTCAGGGGAAAAACTTTATCAATGTTCTGAATGTGGAAGAAGCTTCTCTAAGAGCTCTGCCCTCATTAGTCACCAAAGAATCCATACGGGAGAGAAACCATATGAGTGTACTGAATGTGGGAAAAGCTTCAGCAAGAGCTCCACCCTGGCTAACCACCAGCGAACCCACACTGGGGAGAAGCCATATAAGTGTGGAGACTGTGGGAAGTGCTTCAGTGAGCGCTCCAAGCTGATCACACACCAGAGGGTGCACACAGGAGAGAAGCCCTACAAATGCCTCGAGTGTGGGAAATTCTTCCGTGACCGTTCTAATCTCATTACTCACCAGAGGATTCACACAGGAGAGAAGCCTTATAAATGCAGAGAGTGTGGGAAATGCTTTAACCAGAGCTCCAGTCTTATCATTCATCAGAGAATCCACACTGGGGAGAAGCCCTACAAGTGCACTGAGTGTGGCAAAGATTTCAACAACAGCTCTCACTTCAGTGCCCATCGGAGAACCCATTCAGGAGGGAAAACATCATAGGAGACACCTCCCCCCACAACAAAAGAGAGAGAAATGTATATTTAAAACTCCCAAGATCTTAAGATGTATGCTTGAAAGAAACATTCTCAATTTTTAAGCTTAGTGTGTGCCTAAGGAAGTTATCTTGGTATAATACTACTAATTTGGAAGTGAATTACAGATACTAAGGATCTATATTTGAAGGCACTTTTCTTAAATGTGAATTGTTTTTCTCCTATAAAATACCCACACACAATCCTCAGGTAGTCCTTACATTTGCTGTTGTGTCCCTGGTGGCACGAATGGTTGACTATTCACCTAAAGATTTGTGATTCGAACCCACCCATCGACGCCAGGGAAGAGAGGCCTGTTGAACTGGTTCCATGAAGATAATAGCCAAGAAAACCCTATGAAGCAGTTTTGCTGTGTAGTGCATGGGGTCGCAATGAGTCAGATTTTAAGAGCTTTAACAATGTTTGAGCCACACTGGTAACTTACGGCCTCCAGAGGTAAATCAATGATCTTGAGCATAGATCCAAACCTTTGGTGTGCGTTCACACTGTTGTTTGTATACACACCCCATCGGCCGTGGTTCTCATACATGGCGACTTTCAGTCGGGGCTTACAGTCACTGGAGAACTTTGAGACTGTGGTGAGATGGGCATAGTTGAGAATCAGAGGTCTGAAGCAGGCCACCATGAGCTCAGCAAAGAGTAGGAACAATAGTGACCTCACTAAATCATTACTAATAGCAAAAATAGCCAGGACTTATTGAGCGTTTGCTTTTTGGTAGGCTTGGTGTTAAAGCACTATCTACTTCATTCCATTTAATTCTCACAGCAGCCCCAGGAGATGGGTACTAATATTCTCCTCACTTCTCAGAGGAGGAAACTCAAGAAAGTTAAATAACTTGCTTCAGGTCACACATCTGAAAGTGTCAGAGGCAGAATTCAACCAGATCTGTCTTTCTCCAGAGCCTTAGGTGCTCTTCTGTACTGAATTCCCTTCCCCATTAAGGCAGGTATCTCAGGTGCCAGGATCTCAAAGCACTTTGTAGACTGCATTTCCTGTTAGAATCATGTATTCTCCTTCTAACAAATATGGAACTGAGACTCAAAAGGACTTAGGACATTCAGAATTGGCAAAATGCTTTGAGCGACGCTGAACTATATCAAAACACTTGATGTGAATTTCCATCTTTAATATGGATGGGAGATATAGAAGGGTTGAGACTGGGAAAAATATGTAGTCATGATGATGTTTCTTCCATTGAGATTCTGCTTTGGCTAAGGAAATACGTTTCAGAGTTTCGCTTTTACTCCAGGTGGTGAGGCGGGGCGTGGGGGGCAATCCTGCTGCTTCTTGTGCTTGGTTTGGTCATAGGTTAAACCTTACAGGAACCTAGGGTTCCTTGTCATTGCTCACTCATACCTGCATTTTTGCCTTCTGATCCTTTCCCTTTTGGTATGGCTGTGCTTTGTTCCTGATCCCTGTGCCAAAACTGAAGTGGAAGGGAGGGTGAAAGGAGCTGGGCTTTGAACACTATTCTGAACTCCAAGTTCTTGGCACAGTTTTATCCTAAGCCATTTTGTTTCAGGCCTTCCCAGAGTTTTCTAAGTGTTGGCCCTTAAGACCAATGTCCTACGCAGACAGGCCAAATCAGGAAGGTTAATACAGTACGGTTTTCTAATCTGCAGCACTTTGGCTACCCAGAGTTTCTCCTTAGAAGAGTTTAAAAATGTTGGCTAAGGACTTGTGCTTCCATAGGATTTTAAAGAAAAATTCCTCTCTCCTGCATCCACCTGTAACACTGGAATGCCATTCATACCTGGGTGATCTTTTGGACTTGGTGAGTACCTATCAGATAAAGGACATGATAGAACCTTGAAGAATGGAACTTTCTATGAATCACATGTGAGGAAGTCAGTGAGAGATTTGCCACTCCTACAGAATAAAATCACTCCCTAACCCCTTTCTCTGCTTCAGAACATCCCTTCCCAATAATCAGATCTCCTGGGATCACTGCCTGTAGGTGCATCAAACCCTGTCATTTCTTTCCAGTTTACCTTTCCTGGCTCATGTTATCTCTGAGAGGGTGGGGTCATGGGGTGAGCCCTAGATCAAAACTAGCACATGTCAGTAACTGCAATAATAAAATGATACTTAGGGTACCATGTGAGGGAAAGGGAATTCTAGGGAAAGGCACAGTGGTGTGAAATAGCATGGATTCAGGGTGGCGTTGGGGGAAACTAAGCTTCTTAGCACTATCAACTTGTAAGATGGGAAGTGAGGAGTGGTGGAGCTGGGATTGGAGGGATGCTGGAGCAAGGTCATGGAAGACCTTACACACAATGTGAGTGGAACTTGGACATCAGGCTTAGGGTAACATGTTCAGGTGTGCACTGTTGAAATCTCTTTCCAATAGCTGTATGGAACTTGGATATGATGGAATTAGGACAGCCTGTGGGGAGACTGTTGGCAATATTCCAGTTAAAAGGTGAGGGCCCTATGTAGAGCAGTGGTTCCAGTGAGGGAGAGGAGATACATTTGAGAGGTTTCAGAGGTAGAGCTGAGGATAGCAGAGGAAAACTAGAATGCCTTGGGTGACTGGGTAGGGCATGCCATTGTTAAAAATTGGGAGCACAAGGAGGAGGTGCAGATGGGGCAGGAGGGCAGATGATGATAAGTTTAATTTTGGACATTTTGAATCTGATGGGTCTAAGAGATACTGGCATTTGGATAGCTGGACCTGAAGCTAGGAGAGGTGGTAGGACTAGATAGTTATCTGTGAATGCATGGTAGTTAAAATTGTGAGAAAAGGAGTGAGTATGTATAGAGTCAAAGAAGAATTGGGCCTAGGACGAAACAACAGATTGTAGAGAAGGAAGCCTCTAAGGAACGGAGACCAATCCCCATCTTCCCCACAGTCCTGTTGTCTTTTGGACGCTGCTTCCATCAGTGCTGATATATGATTCTCAATGTAGTCCTGAGTGTTCTGGAACCTTCACTATGGGAGCCAAGCTGAGCTCTGTGTGGAAATGTAGACAGTCGCCTTCTTCCCCCTTGAGTGTTGCCCTTTCTCTTGCTCTTGGAAGGCTCATGTTTTTAGTGAACAGTTCTGACGCTTTTACCTATCGTTTCTTTCCCACAACTCTTAACTAAAGTCTCAGTCTGTGAAAGCAAGAGCAGCGTGGGACAGGAGAGAGACTTTGGACTCAGGTGGTCCTTCCCTCCCTGTCTGACTCTTCCTTTGGAAGAACTACTCTTCCAGGTGGTTTCTGTGTGTGACGCTTAACCCACTACCTTGCAGGGCATTCAGACATCCTCCAGTTGGGTCTTTGCTGCTTGAATAAACTGACATCTGATTTTATGCATTCTGAGCTTAGTTAACCTGAGTCAGCTCTTGGGAAGTAGATCCACTCAGTGAGGAAAGGACAAGGATTCTCAGCTTGCATGGCCACAGGGCTTGGTTATGGAAAATCAAAGTGATGAATACTATCTGGGAGGGGGTTATGTACAGAGACGGCTGCGTTCCTTTACTTCGTTTCTGTACACTTTGCCCCAAGAAAGGCATTGATTTCTCTGAAGCGACTAAAAAGTGCCAAAAGGTCCCTGGGTATGCAAACAGTTAACACGCTTGGCTGCTAACCGAAAAGTTGGAGGTTTGAGTCTACCCAGAGGTGTCTCAGAAGAAAGGCCTAGTGGTCTACTTCCAAAAAATCAGCCATTGAAAACTCTATGGAGCACAGTTCTGCTCCGACACACATGGGGTTATCATGAGCTGGAATCAACTTGCCAGCAACTGGTAAAGGCACCTAAAGGCATCACATTCCACAGACTTCCTCAGGAGGCAACAGGCCCAGAGGTCAGGGTGGAAAAGGTGGGAGCCAGGCTCTTTAGTGACCAAGTTTTTAATTAGGCGTTGGCCTCAGCAACTGAACTCATGGGCATGGCTATCTCAGTCTTATTGTTCCCCCAAAACTCCCTGCCTTGATCAGTGGAAAGCAGTTGGGATCCTCCTATGCTGAAAAATACAGCAGTCAGGACCCCTGGGTAGCCCTTCTTCCTGTCTCATCTTGATCTGGGGCCCTAAATGTGGAGGCGGCTTTCTGCCTTCAGGGTGCAGAAGAGAGTTTGTATTTAGTCACTTTTGGAAGGGGAGTAATAACCCTTTCAAGGAGAGGTATGCAGAAGTTTTGAAGCAATGAGTGCAATGACGTCAGGAATGGGTGCGAGTGTGTCGGACGGAATTACGTTAAACACCATGGGTCTTCGTGCCCCAGAGTTCTGTGCTTGGCCTACTTCTTCATTCAGTTGGTATGATCTCATCCATTTGCATTTTTTACCACTGTGTAGATGCTGATGACTTTCGAATCTGTCCCTGCCTTGGCCTCTCCTCTGAGCTTCAGACCTAGGTGACTAGCTGCCTGCTGGCCAGCCCCACTTGGATGATTCCGGGGCCCCTCAAACTTCCCTTCCCCACTCCACCTGCAGCCATATTGGGTCTCTTTGCCCACCCATTCAGCACATGTATTTACATATACACTCAGTGACTCATCAACCAACTTCCTTCACACAACCCAGTACGGCTTACACACTAAGACTTAGCACAGACTCAGTCCCACAAACACACATCCTCCCTTCTAAGGGAATTTTCCCAATGAACAGGTTACCTGGGTGCCTGGGAAGTCTTTTTCTGAATGGAATCAGTACCTAAGTCAAAATTAATCATGTGAAACATTACCTCAATTTTGAGGGCCTCCTGATCAACCTTCTCCCTTCAGACTTCCGTTAGCCCCGTCACAGTAACAGCAAATGCCAATCTTAGCCCCTGCCACAACCTGCTACAAGGAATTAGTGCTATGTATGTGGAAGGTCAAGGAAGGCTTTACAGGAGAGGTGGCATTCATGCTGGGCCTTTAAGCCTGGGTGGTTGACACTTTAGTCTTTATCTTCACAGCTCTTGGCAGTTTATCTCTTCACACTCCTACATTAATATTATCATTAGCATGTCCAGCGTCATTTTCCCATCACTCTGATTTTGGGCAAACCTGGGATTACTTCCAAGCACACACATTTTAGGTGGATAAAGGCACGTTCCTCCCGTACCTCTTTGTTACTTCTCTCACCCAGTGGTGAAGCGGAATTGATGACCTCAAGTCCCTCTGTTAACGTCTCTCACCTGGTCTCTGCCAGGAAACTATGGGGCGGCCCACAGGAGCCTGCACCCTAGGAACCCCATCCCATGGTGCTTAGAGGAAGAGCGAGAGCTCGAGAAGGCCTTGTTCTCAGTGGGGTTGGTCCTCCCATTTCTCAAGGTTGAGAGCTGCTTTGTTCTAAGAGCCACTTGGTTTAGTCAAGAGCATAGAAAGAGTAAACAGCAGAATCCTATTAAATAATTTTGCCTAAATGCACTACAAATAGAATAGGGATGCACACAGATAATGATTTTCTGATTAGGGTGCTGTTAGTGACTTTATGTGTAAAGATGATGATTCTGGTCTTGTCTGCCATTACATAATGAACACATTTATTTTTCACATCTTCATTATAGGAAAATATTCATAATCGTGCCACCTAGAGGGTGAGGGCCAAGGGAGGGAAGATTAGCAACAGAGCCTGTCTCTAAGGCTGGTCCTGGAACGGCATTATGGATTCATCTGAGCCCAAGCAGGAGAGGGGATGCAGGCAGGAGCTGACAAGAGTTGTTGCCACTAAAATCTCTTGAGAGGGCTCGGAGGACCTTACTTTGGTGCCAGGTGACAAAAGTGACATACAGGAAGAGGGGGCCTTGTCCTTCCTTTCACAGAGAACACAGTCTGACTTCAGTGCTTTGAGGAATTCATAGATCACAGAGTAGCAGAAGCATCTTTAGAGGCAGTGGAGACCAGCAGGAAGTGGTTGTGCCATGGAGGTAGTGGTGAGAAGCACCTTTGAAAACTCTGTGCTGCAAACTTCACCCACAGGGCCAGGGCAGGAGAGGACGCCTGCCTGGACAGCACCTGATAAGAAAAGGGCTTGTCCATGACCACATATGAAGTCTCCATCCCAACCCCACTTCTGAAGATTCCCAGAAATAGATGGAGGAGGTGGGGCTAGTAGGGCTGGAGGTCTTGCATCAGTAGAATGGGCAGGAGCTCATGCTAACCCCCAGTCCAGTGCATCCTGGGAAAACAGGAAACCCAGTCCAGTGCATCCTGGGAAAACAGGAAACCTAAATGTTATCTCCAGATTTTTCTGAACAGCTGATTTCTTACAAAAAGTAGACATTTGTGATTGATTTTGGTTCCCTCTTAGTTAATATGAAATTAAAATGATTTAAAGTTTGGCCACCAGAAGGCTCAGATATTTAAGGTCCAATTCTGGAAACAGAGCAGGTCTTTATGGTTTGCAATTTGTCCATCAAGCCCTGGGCTTCATTTTATTTGGCTTTGTTTTCATTTCCCTTCCTTTATTATTATTATTTTTTTCCCTATGGTATTATGTACATTTCTTAAAGCTTAGTCAGATCCTATTTTGGGATGAAGTGGCCTGACAAAATATATTAATTAAACTATTGCAAAAAAAAAAGGAACTTGTTTTGGATTCTTCTGGCATCTTCCTGGTTATGCAAAAAGCATCCAGGAAGGGACTAGGGGAAATCAGTGAGGCCCTGAGGGAAGGGTGGGGCCCAAGATCTCAAGCCCTTTGTGTTGGACTGGCTTTTTCTTTTACCACTCTCTATGGTTTTAAGTGCTCGGCTGTTAATCGAAAGTTTGGTGGTTCAAATCCACCCAGAGATGCCTTGGAAGAAAGGCCTAGCAATCTACTTCTGAAAGATCACACAGCCATTGAAAAACCTATGAAGCACAGTTCTACTCTAAAATACGTGAGGTCTGCATGAGTGGGAATCAACTTCACAGCAACTGTTCATGGTTTTTCAGACGTCAGGGCATGTATAAAACCTCAGGAGTCATTGCCTTTTTCCCATAGCAAATGGCTCCTTGGTCTTTTGGCATTCTCCACAATCTGCTTTGATATGTCTTATAGGATCTCTGTGTTAGGAAATCTACCTGAGGTATCTGGGCCCCAAATAACACAAGGATGAAAAGGAAGGCAGTTCTCAGATGACTGAATCTTATCTGATTCTTCTGATTTGCTTCCACAACCAACGTACTTTATACTTGAGAAGGAAGGGAGAGCTGGGGGTCTTTATGGGGATTCTTTTCCCTCCTTCCTCAACCCATTCCCCTCCTTATGGTGACATTCAGTAGACTATGTGGCTCAAAGTTGAAGTTTCCTAATTTCACCCTTTTATCATTGTTGGATAGGATATAGGCAACTCTGCCTTTTAAATCCTATTATTCTTGAATTCTGATCATGAGTCGAGAGAGAGAGAAACTTTTCAGAGTTTGACATGGCTTTGATCAGAATCCACTGGAAACCTGTTTCTTCTGTAGGAGTCAGTTGTTGGAATGGCTAATATTCTGCACATCTTGGGGCAAACATGAGATCTGGGAGGAAACGAGTCATGGTCTCTCGGGAGGAGCAAGTTCTGGGTCTTGTTTACATGTTTTCATGAAATATTCTTTTAGCATTTGCTGCAGTACTTACCAGATCCACAGGGCTTGCCTTCCTGGAAGATAGGAGAGAGGCCACAGACTTCATTGTCCATGTTCTTGCTGTTAGCCATGGTTTGATTACAGGTACAACAGGGCACAGGGATCAGTTATAAATGTTGGGGTCCACTAAGATTGGCCAGCAAACCTAGGCAAGAACAAGAACTGTCTTATCTGAAAGAGTCCAATCTATATAGCAGAGAGCTGGCCAAGACCAGTACAACTGAGAATGTAATACTAGGGAAAAAGCCCTCCCTGAGGGAGATGCTCTTGTGGGCTGGGGCCAGCTATTGGTTGGCCCCCATGTCAATAGGCTGCTCAGTGCTCATGTTGCCAGAGGTTCTGGGCTGAACTAGGAATCTGACTGGCACCGAGTCCCCTAGTAGGCAGTGGGAATCATCCGGTGGGATCGGGGAACCTTTGGGGATGAGATCTGAAGAGGAGAAGTGAGGGACCTGATAGTTACAGGACTCAGGCAGCTTGAGGAAGGAGCAGGGGCAGGGGCAACGGAAGGATTGAGAGAAGAGAGGGGAGCAAGTCGGAAAGGATGATGGGTAGATGGGGAGGGCAGAGAAACGGAGTAAAGGGACAGGCAGGGGAGGAGGCAACCAAGATAGGAAGATAGGAAGGGTAAGAGGTAGAAATAGGGATCAGCTGTCCAGATATCTGGTGTGTGAGGAAGACAGATAACCAAGAGTAGTGGGAGATAGGGCAGGCAAGACCAAAAAGGCGACAGTAGGAGTTGGAGCAGGTAGAGAGGGAAGTGAAGCAGGAGAAACAGGAGACAGCTTCTTCATGGTTCCCAGTTGAGAAATGGAGGGCTGGACTTCTTGGTTTAACATTCTATATCCTTTCCCTGTTCCATTCTCCTATGACCCGGACTCCACAGCAACCAAGACCAAGAATTCTAGGGCTATGCTCTCCAGTACGGTAGCCACTAGCTATATGTGCGTACTGAGCACTCGAAATGTGGCTAATCCAAAGTGAGATGTGCTGTAAAATACACACTGGTTTTTGAAGACTTATGTGAAAAAAAAATGTAAAGTCTCTCAATATTTTTATATTGGTTACATGTTGAGATGATAGTATTTTGGATATACTGGGTTAAATAGAATATATTATTAAAATTAATTTCACATGTTTCTTTTTACTTTTATAATGTGGCTACTAGAAAAGTTTTAAACATTTATTATTAAATAATAAATTATTTATTATAAATATTATTAAATTTAAAATTTTAAATTGCATTTGTGACTTGCATTATATTTCTATTAAAGAGCAGTGTTCTAGGGCATTTGAGCTAGAAAAGATCCCTGAAAGCATCATTTTATAGATCAGGAAATTAAGTCCTAGGGGCTTGTTCATGGTCACCAGGCAAGTATAGTAACACTTGAACTAGGATCCAGATCTGTTGATCCTCATCAGTACAGGGTTTTCTCCGTAAGCTCAAGCTGGCCAGACTCAGTCAGGCCTTTGCAGAGGCATAAGAGGTAAGTGCCCTCCTAGTATCACATGGGAAGCGTAAACGGTGTACTTGCTGCCCCTACACGTGCCTCTTTTTAAAAGCCCAGGTCCTTAAATGGCCCTGCTGGTGTGCAGTGGTTAAGCACTTGGCTGCTAACTGAAAGGTTGGTGGTTTGAACCCACCAGCCACTTCATGGGAGAGAATAGACCTGGTGATCTGCTCCTGTAAGTATTGCAGCCTAGAAAACCCTGTGGGACAGTTCTACTCTGTCACATGGGATCACCATGATTCAGAATCGACTCAGTAGCACACGATAACAACAAACAACACTGCTCTTGTAGGAAAGGCCACTGAACAATGGGCCATGTGTACCAGATGCAAGCAATAGCAAACCTGACGTTTCAGCTGCCCATTATTGATCAAAGAGCTGAGTCTGGGTGCTGGAAACTGGGGAAGAAGTTTCTGAAACAGGAAAAGGATGAGAGACAGTAGTCAAAAACACAGTCTTAGTCTATGTATCACATCACAGTTTTAAAAATCCTTTCAAAGTTTATCTCATTGAAACTTATGCAAAGCTTTCAACTGAAGATGTTATGCCCATTTTCCAGATAAGGAAACTGAGGCTCAGAAAAGGAGCTTGTCCAGAATCACACAATTCTATGAACACAGAACTAGAATAGCAGATGCCTTTCAGCTAGGCTCCTTGACTGCTGGTTCTGTGGCTTTTCTACTGAATAGTCAAAATCCATGTGGCAGGATAAAGGAGATTAATATATCTAGGTGTGCACCTAGAGTCCCTGGGTGGCACAAACACTTAAGTGCTTGGCTGCTAGCCGAAAGGTTGGTGGTTGGAGTCTACTCAGAATCTCCTTAGAAGAAAATCCTGGCAATTTGCTTCCAAAAGATCAGCAGTTGAAAACCCTGTAGAGCACAGTTCTACTCTGACACACATGGGGTCGCCGTGAGTCAATGGCAACTGGTACTGGTAAAGGCCAACATTTATTAAGTACCTGAGTGCCAGGCACTCTGCTAAGGACCTGACATGGATGACACAGTTTCAGCCTCACCACAACTCAACTAGGTGGTAGTGTTATCATCCCTATTTACAATGGGGTCACAGGGCTCAGGTTAATAAGTTGCCCCAGATCACAAACCTAAGTAAGTTGGGAAGCCCAGATTGCAACTCAGGTAATTTGGCTCCAGGGCCCGCATTCTGAACTGAACTGCTACAGTCTCCCGTCATGAAAGCCTCTGCTCTTCAGATGCTAATGTCATTTGCGAACCTATACCATCTGATAGCCCCTCCCTGTCTGTGTCAGCTCTCACCTCCTGGACATTCTTCTCCATTCACTGAAGACTTCTTTCCCTGGCCAGAAGTGTTCTTCTGAGCACTCTTGGAATCACCCTGGTGTCGTACAGAAAAATCATTCAGGCCTTAAATGAGAATTCAGAGGATTTATTCAGATTTATTAGAAGGAATGCACGGAGTCACTATACCAAAAATAATTGGTCGGTGTTCAACTATCTTAGGAGGTAGCATATGATCAAGAACCGATGGTATTGAAGGAAGAAGTCCAAGGTGCACTAAAGACATTGGTGAAAAGGCTCCAGGAATTGATGGAATACCAGTTGAGACATTCAACAAACGGATGCAACACTGGAGGTACTTACTCGTCTATGCCAAGAAATTTGGACAACAGCTACCTGGCCAACTGACTGGAAGAGATCCATATTCGTGCCCACTCCAAAGAAAGGTGATCCAGTAGAATGTGGAAATTATCAAACAATATCAGTAATATCACACACAAGTAAAATTTTGCTGAAAATAATTAAAAAATGGTTGCAGCAGTACATCAACAGGGAACTGCCAGAAATTCAAGCTGGGTTCGGAAGAGGACGTGGAACGAGGAATAGATATCATTGCTGATGTTAGATGAATCTTGACTGAAAGCAGAGAATACCAGGAAGATGTCATGTATTGAATTGTGTCCCCCAAAAATGCATGTATCAGTTTGGCTGGGCCATGATTCCTGGTATTGTGTGATTGTCTACCATTTTGTCATCTGATGTGATTTTCCTATGTGTTGCAAATCCTGCCTCTATGATGTTAATGAGGGGGGATGGGCGGCAGTTGCATTGACGAGGCAGGACTCAATCCACAGGATTGGATTGTGTCATTGGTCGGTTTCTTTTGGGATATGAAAGAGAGATAGGGGGGCCTCATACCACCAAGAAAGCAGTGCCAGGAGCAGAGTGCGTCCTGTGGACCCGGGGTCCCTGTGCTCCTAGTTCAGGGGACAATTGATGAGAAGGACCTTCCTCCAGAGCCAACAGAGAGAGAAAGCCTTCCCCTGGAGCTGACACCCTGAATTTGGACGTTTAGCCTACTTTACTGTGAGGAAAACAAATTTCTCTTTGTTAAAGCCATCCACTTGTGGTATTTCTGTATAGCAGCACTAAATAACAAAGACAGATGTTTACCTGTGTTTTATTGACTATGCAAAGGCATTTGACTCTATGGATCATAACAAATTATCGATACCATTGCGAAGAATGGGAATTCCAAAACGCTTAATTGTGCTCATGAGGAACCTGTACATGGACCAAGAGGCAGTTGTTTGGACAGAACAAGGGGATACTGTGTGGTTTAAAATCAGGAAAGGTGTGCATCAGGGTTGTATCCTTCACCATACTTACTCAATCTCTACGCTGAACAAATAATCTGAGAAGTTGGACTATATGAAGAAGAATGCCGCATCAGGATTGGAGGAAGACTCATTAACAACCTGCAATATACAGATGGCGCAACCTTGCTTGCTGAAAGTGAAGAAGGCTTGAAGCACGTACTGATGAAGGTCAAAGACTTCAGCCTTCAGTATGGATTACACCTCAACATAAAGAAAACAAAAATCCTCACAACTGGACCTATAAACAACATCATGATAAATGGAGAAAATATTGGAGTTGTCAAGGATTTCATTTTACTTGGGTCCACAATCAACACCAATGGAAGAGGCAGTCAGGAAATCAAATGACATATTGCATTGGGCAAATCTGCTTAAAGACCTCTTTAAAGTGTTGAAAAGCAAAAATGTCACTTTTAGGACTAAGGTATGCCTGGCCCAAGCCATGGTATTTTCAATTGCCTCATATATATGTGAAAACTGGACAATGAATAAGGAAGTATTGAAGAAGAATTGATGGCCTTTGAATTATGGTGTTGATGAAGAATATTGGATTTACATGGACTGCCAGAAGAACAAACAAATTTTTCTTGGAAGAAATATAGCCAGCGTGCTCCTTGGAAGCAAGGATGAGGAGACTTCATCTCATGTACTTTGGACATGTTATCAGAGGAGACAAGTCCCTGGAGAAGGACATCATGCTTGGTAAAGTAGAGGGTCAGCGAAAAAGAGGAAGACCTCAACGAGATGGATTGACACAGTGGCTGCAACAACAGGCTCAAACAGCAATGATTGTGAGGATTGCACAGTACCAGGCAGTATTTCGTTTCGTTGTACATAGGGTCGCTATCAGTTGGAGCCAACTCAATGTACCTAACAACAACATTTGGTTTCAAAAGATGTATTTGAATAGAGGAAACCACCAGCTCACATAAGTGGAAACATGTCAATTTCAGAGAGTCTCAGAGGGAACAGTTACAGGGCTTGTAAAGGAGAAGTTCATGAAGCCTTTTGACCAGGACTGACTGAATTAAAAGTTTTTGCTGAATTAAACTGGTCCCCTTTACTTGCCTGCCTGAGACTCTTTATTTGCTTAGCTGCTCTCAGCAGAGTCAACCCAGACTTTTCACCAAAAAAAACCCAAACCCGTTGCCATTGAGTCGATTCCGACCCGTAGTGACCTTATAGGACAGAGTAGAACTGCCCCATAGGATTTCCGAGGAGAGGCTGGTGGATTTGAACTGCCCACTTTTTGGTTAGCAGCCAAGCACTTAACCACTGAGCCACCTCAGCACCTGCGATTTGGCTTCTTAATTGCTAGTAGCCATGGGAACTGAGGGAGTTTCACTCTGTGGTCAAGCCAAAATGTGAAAGAAGTGCATTCCAAGGAAACGGCTTTGATACAAATACATTTATGACCTGTGCCCTGCCTTATCTGAAGCTCTCAGGTAACCTGAAAGGTTTCATTTAAACAAGCAAGTTTTAAGGAGTCAGGGGTGTGGGGGGCGCCAGTGCCAGCAAGACATTGTATAGAATATCTCCAAAAGATGTTCTGCTTCAAAGATGACAGCTGAAGAAGTGTTTTAGTCTAGAAATATGTATAGCAAGCATTCTGTGACTATGGTTTGTAACCTCTGTGCCCACCTAAGTTTCTATGAGCAGCCGCTGTAACCAATCCTATAGTCCATTTGTATAATGTACCCAGTAGAAGACCTTTCCCTGTCTATGACCTCATTTAAAAACTAACCATTTATGATTTTGTTGTAACCTCTTGACTTAGCCCTATATAACCTTTGTTCTAGACCCTTTCACTGAAAAATTGTCATGTTTTCACTTATTTGAGCTGGTGGTTTCCTTCATCCGGATTAATCTTTATGCTGAATAAATCCTCTGAATTTTAATTTCAAGGCCTGAGTGGTTTTTCACTAAGACATTCTGAAAAAGGAAATTATAACAAAAATCATTAATTGGTTAAACATTCACTGAAGTCAAAAGAGGGAGGGTCAAGCAAATCGGAAAGAGGCGATATATATGCTTAGGTATGCTTAAAAAAAAAAACAAAAAACACTGCCATCAAGTCGATTCCAACTCATCGTGATCCCATAGGGTTTTCAAGGCTCTAAATGTCTACGGAAGCAGACTGCCACATTTTTTCAACCGAGGAGCCGCTGATGCTTTTGGACCAGTATGCTTAGGTGGGCTACAAAGATTGATTACAATGGTCAATTACAAAGTACACTTGGGCAAAGATATTTACAGTCATAGTCATGAGATGTTTACAATGCATGCCTTGTAAAAGTGTTTAGTTTGATGTAAAATATATCCTTGGAGTGACAGATGCCTGAGGCTGGCGATAAAATTTTTCGCCTAGGCCCCTGTTTGCTGATGCTAAACCTTTCAGGTTGCCTGGGGAATTTAAATAGTAGGTTGGCGCCCAAGGTCTTTTCTGAAATATTGTTTCTACATCCCTATCATGAAAAGAATATTTCTTAAGGCCATTTTTCACAAACACAGCTGTGTCAAAATCTCCTTTCTTGGGTGCATTCCTTTCATATTTTGACTTGTCCACAGAGAAGATGCCTCCCTAACTACCCAAGGTTGCTATGGTGGATTAAGAGCCTAAAAGCCAGCATTGCTAATTTCAGTTTTCATTCTGCTAAAAGCAGTTGGAACATGGATTTTAGTTTTTTTTTACAATTTACTCTCATCAAAGATTTACTGGAAATTTCTCTTTTACACTGGGTAACTCAGACATCCACAGGAGGATCACATAGTCCTTGACTTCTTTATGGCTGTTTCCTTCACTCCAGCCAGCTCAGCCACATCTTAGTCTTTGTCACCACCACTTCTGATATCACCAGTTCAACTAATCCAGACACTAATCTCTCCTGAGCTCCAGATTTGCATAACTAATTACTTGGCATCTCCTATTGGACTTAGCAGGTCCGTACCAATTTTCCCCCTAAGCTTTCTACCTAACCTTCCACCCCTTTTTTTTATTGTGGTAAATATATGTATATAACAAAAACATTTACCACTTCAACCTTTTTTACATGTACAATTCAATGACATTAATTATGTTCACTTTGTTGTGCAACCATTATCATCTACCCCTTTCTTCATTCCAGTAAATAGTATCGTCATCCATATAGTTGCTCAAGCCAGGCATGGTGGACCTGTTGCTGTCAAGTCAATTCCAACTCATAACAACCCTATAGGACAGAGTAGAACTGCGCCACAGGGTTTCCAAGGAGTGGCTGGTAGATTCGAACGGCTGACCTTTTGGTTAGCAGCCAAGCTCTTAACCACTGCACCACCAGGGCTCCATTAGACATCTAGGAGTCACCCTTTAATCTTCTCTATCTCTTGCTCCCCCCCCCCCATTCAATCAATCGTCAAGTCCTGTGGAATAAATTTCCAAAAGATATCTTGAATCCACCCATTTTTCTCCAATCCTGTTGCTGTTGCCTACATCCTGGCTATCATCACCTCCACCTGGTTGGCTGCAACCATCCCTTAACTAGTATTCCTACTTCTACTCTTGACCATCTTTAACCCAAGCTCCCAAAAAATAGTGATTTTTCTCACAACGTAAATCAGGTCATGTCGCTCGACTTCCTATTACACTTGCACGGTTTGGCCTGTGCCTCTGTCACACATTGTTTCCCTATTTCATCATACTTCACCACTTTGGCCTCCTTTAAGTTCCCCTAAAAGGCTGACCCCTTCCCAACCTTTGCACATCCAGTCCCCGTTACTTGGAATGTTCTTCCCTGCATTCATCACCTGGCTAACTCCCACTCATTATTCAGGGCTAAACTTAAATGTCACAAACAGGCATTCCCCAACCCTAGTAACTAACCCCCTCTGCTGTGTTTCCTCACAGCACTCATCACAATCTGTTATTACACGTTTATTTGTTGGTGTGCCCATGGTGGACAGTGCTGATTGCCTCCCTTCTTCCTCAAACCCATTGCTGTCGAGTCGATTTCAACTCATGGAAACCCATGTGTTACAGAGTAGAACTGCTCTGTAGAGTTTTCGTGGCTGTAACTGTTACAGAAGCAGATCACCAGGCCTGTCTTCTTAGCTGCTGAGTGGGTTCGAACCACCAATCTTTCGGTTAGTAGTCAAATGCAAACCATTTGTGCCACCCAGGGATACACTTCCTAAGAGTACTGTAATTTCCGTTTACGTAACTATTCTTCCCATGAAGCCCACGTGCCTCAGAACTTCCTCTACTCCCAGTTTCCGGCATGGATCTGCTTTGTCCAAAGATAATCTTTTTGGCCCATTCTCCATCTAGGAACACACTCAGCTAATCAAAGATGACATTCCCGTGGCAGTATGGATTGATTCAGGAATGAATGACCCAATTTGTGCCAGTGAGATGCAATAGTGGGTTGCGGGTGGGGCTAGAAAATTGGTTTCCTCACTCTTAAGAAAGAGCCAAAGTACTCCTTTTGAACATGGTGTGTGGATAAGAAGCCTAGGACTGCGACAGCACCTTTTAGTACCTTGAGAGACGCCTGCCTGGAGCCAATGCCACACACAGAGAGCATGGCCAAAGGGAATCCAGAGAAATGGAGTTGGAGATACTAGCTAAGTCAATCCCAAAGCCTTCTCTTTGTGACATGCCAACAATTGAATGAATGAATGATTTTCTTGGTAAGTCACTTTGAGCTGTGTTTCCTCGTACTTGCAGCTGAGAAGAATACAGGTAAGGACCTTTGGTTTCTAGTGCCCTCTATTTCTCCATCCATCACTTCCTTCCTGTCTTCATATTCCTTCTTACCCAGTTTAGGTGCCATGATTCAGAATTTCAACCATGCTTATCAATACATTTATTATTTTTTTTAATTGTAATGTAGATGCAAGTTTACAGAACAAATAGTTTCTCATTAAACAGTTAATACACATATTGTTATATGACATTGGTTAACAACCCCACGATATGTCAACACTGTCCTTTCTCAGCCTTGGGTTCCCTATTACCAGCCTTCCTGTCCCCTTCTGTCTTCTAGTCCTTGTCCCTGGACTGTTGGGCCCCATTAGTCTCGTTTTGTTTTATGGACCTGTCTAATCTTTGGCTAAACGGTGAACTTCGGGAGTGACTTCATTACTGAGTGTCCAGCGGCCATACTCTCAGGGTTTCTCCAGTCTCTGTCAGGCCAGTAAATCTGGTCTTTTTTTGTGAATTA
>NW_004443951.1:24269129-24281637 GCF_000243295.1 Trichechus manatus latirostris | reverse complement strand
AATCTGGTCTTTTTTTGTGAATTAGAATTTTGTTCTACATCCTTCTGCAGCTCTGTCCAGGACCCTCTGTTGTGATCCCAGTCAGAGCAGTCAGTGGTGGTAGCTGGGCACCATCTGGTTGTACCGGACTCAGTCTGGTGGAGGCCATGGTAGTTGTGGTCCATTAGTCCTTTGGACTAATCTTTCCCTTGTATCTTGCTTTCTTCATTCTCCCTTGCTCCTGAAGGGGTTCAATACATTTCTTACTGATATCTTAAGAATAGTGAATATACCATGGATTGCCAGAAGAATGAACAAATCTGTCTTGGAAGAAGTAGAGCCAGAATGCTTTTTAGAAGCGAGGATGGCAAGACTTCATCTCACTTACTTTGGACATGTTATCAGGAGGAACCAATCCCTGGAGAAGGACATCATGCTTGGTAAAGTAGATGGACAGCGAAAAAGAGGGAGCCCCTCAATGAGATGGATTGACCCCGTGGCTGCAACAGTGAGTTCAAACAGCAATGGTTGTGAGGATGGTGCAGGACTGGGCAACGTTTCCTTCTGTTTTACATGAGGTCACTATGAGTTGGAGCGGACTCAATGGCATCTAACAATGACAACCTGGCATAATCTCAATCATGGAAGAACCCAATAATGCAACCTCTGTTGCTGCATTCATGCTATTGAGTTTTGCTGGAAGAAATCATAATCAGGAAGATTGGTACCATAATAAATTCATGGTCAATTAAGTTCTAAACAATATCCAACAATCATCCTACGAGGTTGTTCATGGCAGCAATATGATGGCAAAACATTTTATAATCGAAACATCCAATAAAAGGGAATGATGATATGAATTATAGTACAAGCAGGCAATGGAAAACTAAGCAGCCATTTAAAATGCAAAAAATAATACATACATAAAACTGCATGTATGAATGCCTACAGTAAATTGCTAGTTGAGAAGAGTAATATTACAAAAGTGTGTGTGGGCACAAAAACACTCAAAAGACGTACAGCAAAACGTTACTATAGTAATCTCTAGATTTTTACGGTGTTCTTTTGTGACTTGTATATAATGCTTAGTATTATTTTATGATAAAAATTTAGAATTACTTACATTTTTATAAAAGCAAGGAACCATAGGTGGTCCAGAGCCCTTGTCAGGCTTCTAAAGAGCCACCTCTTCTCCACAGCACGTATCATCCGGGGCCTATGTGGAGTTTCAGACAGGGTCAGGCAGGCTCAGGCTGACTAATAATTGTAATAATGATGATATCAAGAAACTTTACATAAATGGTCCCAGAAATTTTGCTTAAATTTTCATGTATGTACATATATTTTTTGCAGAGAAATATGATAGAGTGAGGAATAAAAAGCTTTCATATATAAAATGTCATGTATATATATACATATATATGTGTGTGTATGTGTATATATATATATATATATATATACACATACACACATATGTGTATATGTATATTGTTGTTGTTAGGTGCCGTCAAGTTGGTTTTGACTCATAACGACCCTGTAGGACAGAGTTGAACTGCCCCATAGGGCTTCCAAGGAGCAGCTGGTGGATTTGAACTGTCGACCTTTAGGTTAGCAACTGAGCTCTTAACCACCAGTTCTTAACCACTAGGGCTCTCTTTCTCTATGTACATATATGTATGTATATATATATCCAAACTCATTGCCGTTGAGTCGATTCTGACTCATAGTGACCCTGTAGGACAGAGTAGAACTCTCCTACAGGGTTTCCAAGGCTGTAAGTCTTTACAGAAGCAGATTGCCACATCTTTCTTCTGTGGAGCAGCTGGTGGGTTCAAATTGCCAACCTTTCTGTTAGCAGCCAAGTGCTTTAACCACTGTGCCACCAGGGCTCCTTATATATATGTGCACACACTATATATATGTAATATTAGGGTAGAATTCCACAGAAGAGATGAAATAAAAATATGAGTTCAATAAAATAAGGAAATGTTACATTTCTAACTATTAAAAATAATTTTTTTATTCAACCATAAAGAGAAATGAAGTCCTGATGCATGCCACAACGTGGATGAACCTTGAAAACATCATGCTGAGTGAACTAAGGCAGCCATAAAAGGACACGTACGGTTTGATCTCACTTATATGAAATAAGCAAATATATAGAAACCAAAGATTATTAGTGGTTACTAGTGGTGGAGTCCTAGCAGCGCAGTGGTTAAGAACTCAGGCTGCTAACCAAAAGGTCAGCAGTTCGAATCCACCAGCTGCTCCTTGGAAACCCTATGGGGCAGTTTTACTCTGTCCTATAGGGTCACTGTTGTCGTTAGGTGCCCTCCAGTCGGTTCCGACCCTATATTCAAGAGAAAGAACCACTGCCCGGTCCTGCGCCATCCTCACAATCGTTGTTATGCTTCAGCCCATTGTTGCAGCCACCGTGTCAGTCCATCTCGTTGAGGGTCTTCCTCTTTTTCACCGACCCTCTACTCTACCAAGCATGACGTCCTTCTCCAGGAACTGGTCCCTCCTGATACCATGTCCAAAGTATGTGAGACGAAGTCTCACCATTCTTGCTTCTAAGGAGCATTGTGGCTGTACTTTTTCTAAGACAGATTTGTTTGTTACTTTGGCAGTCCATGCTATATTCAGTATCTTCACCAACACCATAATTCAAAGCCATCAGTTCTTCAGTCTTCCTTATTTATTGTCCAGCTTTCACATACATAGGGTAGCTATGAGTTGGAATAGACTTGATGACAAAGGGTTTGGTTTTTGGGTTTTGTGGTGGGAGGGCAGATGGGGGCAAGTAGATGGGGGCACTAGCCCCTGTGCAAGTCCAAGGGGGCGCCAGTGGAGTCACTAGGGAGGTGTTGGGGTACAGACCACACAGTGTCAGAGGGGGTGACACCACAGAGTCGGGAGATACTGCCAAGACCAAACTATGCAGGACTTCAGCTGCTCCAGAAAGCCCATGCCGCTTCAGCCATGTTTCAGCGATGCTCTCGGCAGCTTTGGCTCTCAGAGTCGGCCAGGACGATTCACAGGCCCTGAGGCGCTGCTTGTGCCGCCGCCGCCGCCAAGCCGGGGCTTCTCCCTGAGCCAGCCTGTCAGCTGCCGGCCGCCAGTATGCAGGCGTGGCGGAAAATCGCGCTGCAGGCGGAGGGCGTGCTCGGCTTCTTTTCATCCTTGGCCTTGCTGTCAACGTCTACTCATCTTGGAAAAAAAGAATTTTTTTTTTTCAATTCAGATATCGCCCCTGGGCTCTCAAATTGGGGATGGGGAGCGCAATTTAGAGATTGTCCCTGCGGTCTCTTTACCCTCCCTATGCCCCTGAAGGAGGCGGGGAGAAAGGGGCGAGTTGTTGTTTGGCATGCATTGAGGTTATGTTAATGGTGGTGCAATGATTTGGAAAAGGATAGTGAGAATGGTTGCACAACTTGAAGAATGTAATAAATGTTACTGAATTGTACGTGCAGAAATTGTAGAGATGGTGTATGTTTTGTTATGTGTATTTTCACCACAGTAGAATAAAAAATAAAGAGAATTTGTCCACATAACTTTAAATTTTTTATTATGAACAGTTTCAAACATACAGATGTTAAAAGAGTAGTGCACTGAACGCCTGTGTATCTACTGTCCTAGATTCAACAATTATTGATATTTTGCTATATATGTTTTAATTCTCTAATATGTCTATTTTTTTTTAATTGTACTTCAGGTGAGGGTTTATGGAACAAATAGTTTCTCATTAAACATCTAATATGTCTATATTTTTGTTGAACTATCTCAAAGTAAATTGCAGACATACTGACCCTTTACCTTTTAATACTTAAGCTTGCATTTCCTAAAACTAAGAACACTCCCCTACATAACTACAATATCACTATCATATATGAAAAATTAACAATGTTTTCCAAATATCATCCTATACCTAGTCCTTATTAAAATTTCCCAAGTCTATATTCAAATTTCTTCAGTTGTCTCCAAAATGTCTTTTATTGCCTGTTTTTTTTTTTTTTTAAATGAACCAGAGTCTGATGGAGGCTGAAGCATTCATTGTCTTTGGTTACTGTTTCTTTATTCTCTTTTACTCTGGGAACTTCCTTCTACTCCCCTCCCCCCCTCATTATATTGATTTTTTGAAAAGGCTGAGCTAATTGTCCCCTACATGTCTGTCGGTTTGTGGTACTGCGCAGGCTTGCGTATTGCTGTGATGCTGGAAGCTATGCCACTGGTATTCAGATACCAGCAGGGTCACCCATGGCAGACAAGTTTCAGCTGAGCTTCCAGACTAAGACAGACAAGGAAAAAGGACCCGGCAGTCTACATCTGAAAAGAATTAGCCAGTAAAAACCTTATGAATAGCAGCGGAACATTGTCTGATATAGTGCCAGAAGATGAGCCCCCCAGGTTGGAAGTCACTCAAAAAATGACCTGGGAAAAGCTACCTCCTCAAAGTAGAGTTGACCTTAATGATATGGATGGAGTCAAACTTTCAGGACCTTCATTTGCTGATGTGGCATGACTCAGAATGAGAAGAAACAGCTGCAAACATCCATTAATAATCGGAATGTGGAATGTAGAAAGTATGAACCTAGGGAAATTGGAAATCATCAAAAATGAGATGGAATGCATAAACATTGATATCCTAGGCATTAGTGAGCTGACATGGACTAGTATTGGCCATTTTGAACTGGACAATCATATGGTCTACTATGCCAGGAATGACAACTTGAAGAGGAATGGTGTTGCATTCATCCTCAAAAAGAACATTTCAACATCTAGCCTGAAGTACAATGCTGTCAGTGATAGGATAATATCCATACACCTACATACAAGGAAGACCAGTTAATATAATTTTATTCAAATTTACGCACCAACCACTAAGACCAAAGATGAAGAAACTGAAGATTTTTACTAACACTTGCAGTCTGAAATTGATCAAATATGCAATCAAGATGCGTTGATAATTACTGGTGATTGGAATGCGAAAGCTGGAAACAAAGAAGAAGGATTGGTAGTTGGAAAATATGGCCTTGGTGATAGAAATGACATTGGAGATTGCATGATAGAATTTTGCAAGATCAACGACTTATTCATTGCAAATACCGTTTTTCAGCAACATAAACGGCAGCTATTCATGTGGACCACGGTGGATGGAATACACAGGAATCAAATCAACTATATCTATGGAAAGAGATGATGGAAAACTCAATATCATCAGTTAGAACAAGGCCAGGGGCCGACTGCGGAACAGACTATCACTTGCTCATATGCAAGCTCAAGTTGAAGCTGAAGAAAATTAAAAGAAGTCCACCAGAGCCAAAGTATGACCTTGAGTATATCCCACCCGAATTTTGAAACCATTTCAATAATAGATTTGATGCATTGAACACTAATGACCGAAGACCAGACAAGTTATGGGAAGACATCAAGGACATAGTATATGAAGAAAGCAAAAGGTCGTTAAAAAGACAAGACAGAAAAGAGCAAAATGGATATCAGAAGAGACTCTGAAACTTGCTCGTGAACGTAGAGTAGCTAAAGCAAATGGAAGAAATGATGAAGTAAAAGAGCTGAACAGAAAATTTCAAAGGGCAGCTGGAGAAGACAAAGTAAAGTATTATAAGGAAATGTGCAAAGACCTGGAGTTAGAAAACCAAAAGGGAAGAACACGCTTGGCATTTCACAAGCTGGAAGACTGATGAAAACATTCAAGCCTCAAGCTGCAATTTTGAAGGATTCTGTGGGCAGAACATTGAATGACGCAGGAAGCATCAAAATAAGCTGAAAGATATACACAGAGTCACCATACCAAAAAGAATTGGTCGACGTTCAACCATTTCAGGAGGTAGGATATGATCTAGAACTGATGGTGTTGAAGGAAGAAATCCAAGCTGCACTACAGACACTGGCAAAAAACAAGGCTCCAGGAATTGACGAAATACCAATTGAGATGTTTTAACAAATGAATGCAGCACTGGAAGTGCTCACTCATCTATGCCAAGAAATTTGGAAGACAGCTACCTGGCCAACTGACTGGAAGAGATCCATATTCGTGCCCACTCCAAAGAAAGGTGATTAAACAGAATGTGGAAATTATCAAACAATATCATTAACATCACATGCAAGTAAAATTTTGCTAAAAATAATTCAAAAACATTTGCAGTAGTGCATCAACAGGGAACTGCCAGAAATTCAAGGTGAATTCAGAAGAAGAAGTGGAACGATGGATATCATTGCTGATGTCAGATGGATCATGGCTGAAAGCAGAGAATACCAGAAAGATGTTTACCTGTGTTTTATTGACTACATAAATGCACTTGACTGTGTGGATCATAACAAATTATGGATAACGTTGCGAAGAATGGGAATTCCAGAACACTTAATTGTGCTCATGCAGAAACTGTTCATAGACTAAGAGGCAATTGTTTGAACAGAACAAAGGGATACTATGTGATTTAAAGTCAGGAAAGGTGTGCATCAGGGTTGTATCCTTCACCATACTTACTCGATCTATATGCTGAGCAAATAATCTGAGAAGCTGGACTATATGAAGAAGAAATTGGCATCAAGATTGGAGGAAGACTCATTAACAACTTGTGATATGCAGATGACACAACCTTGCTGAAAGTGAAGAGGACTTGAAGCACTTACTGATGAAGATCAAAGACTACAGCCTTTAGTGTGGATTATACTTCAACATAAAGAAAACAAAAATCCTCACAACTGGACCAATAAGCAATATCATGATAAATGGAGAAAATATTGAAGTTGTCAAGGATTTCATTTTACTTGGATCCACAATCTCCACAATCAACGCCCACAGAAGCAGCAGTCAAGATATCAAATGATATCAATTTGCATTGGGCAAATCTGCTTCAAAAGACATCTTTAAAGTGTTAAAAAGCAGTGATGTCACTTTGAGGACTAGGCTGTGCCTGACCCATGCCATGGTATTTTCCATTGCCTCATATACATGAACAATGAATAAGGAAGACCAAAGAAGAATTGATGCCTTTGAATTATGGTGCTGGCAAAGAATATTGAATATACCATGGACTGCCAGAAGAACGAACAAATCACCTTGGAAGAAGTACGGCCAGAATATTCACATACTTTGGACGTGTTATCAGGAGGGACCAGTCCCTGGAAAGGGCATCATGCTTGGTAAAGTAGAGGGTCAGTGAAAAAGAGGAAGACCCTCAACGAGATGGATTGACACAGTGACTGCGACAATGTGCTGAAACATAGCAACAATTTTTTGGTTTTGCTGAATGTAGGGTCGCTATGGGTTGGAACCCACTCAGCAGCACCTAACAACAAGAAGAACAACACTTTGTTGCCATCATTTTGCATTTATAACAATAGTGAAAATCTTCTATCCATCTATTTTGCTCATTAATGATGTCTGTCTGGCAGTAACAAATGCTGAGGTATGAGATAAGAGTAATACTGGCTGTCATGATGAAGGTTATATGTCAGCTTTGCTGGGCCATGATTCTTAGTGATTTGGCAGTTATGTAATAGTGTAGTCATCCTCTATTTGGTGATCTGTTGTGGTCATCCTCCATTTTTGCATAATACCGATTTTCACATAATAACCTGGTCTTTGGAAGATAACCATGTTGATAAGGGAGGAGTGGGTGTAGAGTATACATAAAATTGTTTCCAAATTATAATACCAATATTACTATTAACAATAAACTAAGTAATTTTAAGATTTCTTATCAGTCCTTTTTGTCCTTAGAATGTATTTTACTAAGTCAGAATTCTGTGTTCAAAAGTTACTTAAAATAATTATTTTCTTTCTGTAGTTATGTTATCAATTTGATATACTTTTAGGTCATTTGTTGCTGTTTGGATTCAATTTCAGGATTTAAAAAAAATTTTAAAAACATTTGAATATGTAAAACGCATATTTAATATAAAGTTAAAAATCTATAAAGAGATGTTCTCAAGGTTTTGTTTTCGCTCCCATTTCCTTTTTTTCATCTCATTCCCATTCAACTCCTATAGATAATGGCAGTTAATCTTCCTTGCATTTAAAATTGTTTTTGCAAGGAAAGTAAATACATATATAAGTTATTATTTGCCCTTCTTTCTTTTTTTAAAACATTTTATTGTTGAAAAATTTCAAACACATACAAAATTAGAGAAACAGTATAATGAATGTCCAGCTTCAATAATTATCAATTTATGGCCGTTCTTGTTTCATGTATATTCTCACCTACACCCTCCAAGGATTACTTAATCCCAGACATCACATCATGTCATCCATAAATATTTCAGTATATATCTTTAAATAATAATGACATTTTTAATAATAAACATATCAACAATATCGGAAAGCATACAATGTCTGGTTGCCTCTCTTATTGTGATCTTAGAAGTCTTCGATGATCATTGCCAAGATTTATTATTTTAATGAGGGTTCCAAAGTTGTTATACTCAAATTGTATTCTTCATTTATTAGCCAGAATACTTCTATAAAGGTTAACTTCCCCTCTCAACTATTTGGCTACCCTGAAACACAGTTCACACAGGTAAAGCAGGATAAATGCTTACTTTTCTTCTCTTTTGTTTACTGGTTATCAAAATAATGAGTATGTTCCTTAGTATCCTTCATAGGTGACCAATGAGCTTTTAAAAAATGTTATTATGAACTCATGAATTTAAACTTATTTACTATGTTTTCATCCATTGCCTTTTTCTTATTCTTATTGATGCTCAAATTGCTCCATATTTGTCCAGTAGGTGCCTCCTGAAGTTGGCTCTTGAGTTCCTTTGATGTGACCTCAGCAATCTTTGGTAGCTTCCTTGCTTTCTGGGATGACAAGATGCTACATGTTCATCTTGTACATTTCATATCCCAGATCAGTTATTTCTCCAAAGAGCTCTCGTTCCTTTTGTTGGGAAATTATATTTAGTGACCATAATCTGAGGGTGAAGGGTACTCATTAAAACTAGATTGTTCATTGTTCCCAGGCCTTTTCAGTAGACAAAGCTAGGAAATACTTACATATGGATGTATGCACATACATACATGTCTTTTAAAGGTAAAATACGTTATGCAATTATACTGAGATTTCCCATTCAAATTCAGGACTACAGAGTTTTATACTTCATCTATCTAACACATGAAAGTCCCTGGATGGTGCAAATGGTTAATGTGCTAGATTGCTAACTGAAAGACTGGAGGTTCAAGTCCATTCAGAGGCACCTCAGGATAAAGTCCTGGCAATCTATTTCCAAAAAATCAGTCATTGAAAATCCTATGAAGGACAGTTTTACTCTGACACACAATGGGTCACCCTGAGTCTGAGTCAACGGCAATTGGTTTACTGGTTATCTAACACATAATCTTTCTCTCATGAGAGAAATACCAGTTTCCAATGACATCAACAAAATTACTCATTTGCTTTATCCCATAATACAGTCTCAGAATAAAATACCAACACCATCCTCACCAATATGATTTCTAAAAATAGTTTAATACTTTTTTTTTTGCAATTCTTTTTGTTCTTAGTTCTATCCTCTTAGGGATATACAGTTAAATTACTGTATTTTAAAAATCATTTGAAATAGTTCCTCTTTGTGTGGTTATTCACCACCCCATAAGAAGGTGCAATTTGTTTTATTTTGCTTTTGATTTGTGAATGTAGTCCTCTTCCTCTTTAGATAAAAAGTGGCAAAATATATACTCTTCTGCCCTTAGTCCTTTTCAGGTAATATCATATCTTGAGAATCACTCCATGTTAGTTCCTGGAAATCTTCTTCATTCTTTTTTTAACAGTTGTATAATGCTTCATTGCATGGATGTACCCTGGTTTACTCAACCAATCTTCCTATTGATATGCATTGAGGTTGTTTCTGGTCTTTTGCTTTTATAAATAATACTGCCTCGAGTAACTTGTGCATATGTTATTTCTTATTTGAGGAGGTATATCTTCAGAATAAATTACTACAAGTGGTATTGATAGGTTTTATTTTTGTTACCTTGATCTATCTTGGACTAACAAGTGACCTGTTTCCTTATTGTTTATATATGCCTTCTATTCCTTTGTTTTTCGCTGTTTTGAATCACTTTATTTTAGGTATGCCTCTTATTACAGCACAGAGTTGAATTTTACTTTGTGTATTTACACTCAATAAAGTAAATAATTATGAAATTTTGTTAAATACTGTCAAATTCTCCTCCCTACGACTTGGGCCAGTAGTGTCTGAGAGTGCCAGTTTCCTGACATTATTTATCAACAGAGTATGTATTCTCTAGCTTTTGAATTTTTGCTGATCTATTATGTGAGAAATTATATCTCTGGAGATTGAAATTGAACACCTCTTCATATACTTAAGGGTCTTTTGTATACCTTTTTTTCTTAGAGCTGATTCTTTGCTTACGGTATTGTAGTCTTTTTCTTCTTAATTTTAAAGAGTTCTTAGCAGATGAGGGAGATTTTCATGAATGGTTTACATGTGCTTCAAAAGGAAGTATATTCTCTAATATTGGGTTGTAGAGTTTGACATATATTCACAAAAACTTCCTTATGATGATTTGGTTTAGGTCTTTTATATTCTTACTTTTTGTTTTATTTTTGTTAACTATGATTTATCTTGGACTGACAAATAACCTGTTTTCTTACTGTTCGCATATGCCTGCTATTTCTTTGCCTATTCCTTTGTTTTTTGCTGCTTTGAATTACTTTATTTAGGTATTCCTCTTGTTACAGCACAGAGTTGAGTTTTATTTTATGAGCCAATCTGAAAATCTTTTTCTTTTAACAGGGGAATTAAACCTAATTACATTTAGTGATATAATGGATATGTTTGGTCTCAGATCTATCACATTATTTTATGTTATATTTACTTTGTGTACTTGTCATATTTACTGGTTCTTTTGTAGTGCAATTCTTTGGGTACTTGAAAAATGTTCATATTAGTATTTAACAAAAATGTGTGTTTTCATTCTAGTGATTACCTTTATATTAATCTATTTATGTAATGCCGTTAGTCTTCTTTTTCTCTACTTAGGCTCTTACTAATTTTTATTAGCTCTAGATCAGTGGTTCTCAAGGTGGGGAGGTTAATTTTGCTTGCTCTCCAGAGGACATTTAGTAATGTATGGAGACATTTTTGATTGTCACAACTGGGAGACAGGTTCTACTGGCATCTAGTGGGTAAAGGCCAGGGATGCTGCTAAAAATCCTACAATGAAGAGGATGGCTAGACCTCCAACAAAAAATTATCTGATTCAAAGTGTCAATTGTGCTGGGCTTGAGAAACCCTTCTTTAGGTGATCTTTTGACTCCCATCTATTCTCTATCTGGGAGTCCCTCGGTGGCACAAATGATTGAGTGCTCAACTACTAGTTGAAAGGTGGGCTGTTTGAACCCACCCAGAGGTGCCTTGAAAAGACAGGGCTGATGATCTGTTTTTGAAAGGTCACAGCCTTGGAAACCCTCTGGAGCAGCTCTACTCTGCACACAGGAGTTTGCCATGAGTTGGAATTGACTTGACAGCAACTAACAACAACACCATTCTCTATCTGGCAGTCAATCAGCTTTTTCTACTTTCCCCTTTCTCTTTTCCTTCTCCTCCCATGAAAAATTGCTATTTCCACTTTGTCAGAATATATGACACTTACATACTATTCTTCCATTGTTAGTTTCATCTTCATTTTAGATTTCAATATATTTGATGCTCAACACAACTTCTTTTGCCAAAGTTCTGCAGTTACCACTTGATTGGATTGAACTCATCCTGTATTAGTAGTAGATTCCTCGGGAAGAGATCCTGAGTGAGAATATTCTTGAGTTGTTGAATATTTAATAGTATTTTTAATAGTCTTAATGTTAAAATGACTGCATGTAAAATTTTTGGCTTGTACTTTTTCCCCTTCAATATTCCTTCATTATTTTGTTGAAAATACTGCTCCACTCTTGTTTTGCTATTGAGAAATTATGTGATGACCTGATTTTCTTTCCTTTGCAAAGGATTTATTTTTAACCTAGAGGCCCAGAGAATATTTTCTTTTTCTTTAAAGTCTTGTAGTTTTACTGGGATATGTCTCAGAGTTTACCATTCCAGGATGAATTTCCCTGGAACATAGTGGGACTTTCAACAAGTAGATTAAAATTTTCTTTTATGGTGGATTTTGTTTTAAAGTCTATTTTATCTGAGATTAGTATTGCCACTCTTGCTCTTTTTTGGTGGCTGGTTGCTTGATATGTTTTTTTCCATCCTTTGATTTTTAATAAAGTTGTGTCTTTGTTTCTAAGGTGTGTCTCTTCTAGACAGCATATTGATGGATCTTGTTTTTTTATCCATTATGTCACTCTGTGTCTCTTTATGGGTACATTTAGGCCATTTATGTTCAGTGTAATTATTGATAGGTGTGAGTTTATTGTTGTCATTTTGCAGTGCTTTTAAAAAAAAATTTTTACTGTACTTTAGGTGAAGGTTTACAGAACAAATAGTTTCTCATTGAACGGTCAGTACACATATTGTTTTATGACATTGGTTAACAACCCCA
>NW_004443951.1:24243328-24267885 GCF_000243295.1 Trichechus manatus latirostris | reverse complement strand
CTTGGTATCACCTTGCCTTCGTCTCCATTAGAAGGCTCTATACCTATACTGTTTATTCTCTCTTTTATTGTTCTGATGATGTTGTCATTTGCAGATTAACCCCTCTGGTTCCCTGTTGTAAATCTTTTGGTTTTGAATAGTCCTTAAGAGTTCATTTCCTAGGTTGATATCTGGCTGGTGCAATCTGGTGTCCTAGATTCAGGTTCTTGTCTGATGTTGTTTGTTCTCAAACTGAAGGACTCCCTGTAATAATTTTTGTAAGTTTGTTTTGGTTTTTATATATTACTTTAATTTCTGTTTATCTGGAAATGTCTTAATTTCACCATCATATTTGAATGAGAGTTTTGCAGGATATATTATTCTTGGTTGGCAGTTTTTTCTTTCAAGGTTTTATATATGTCATCCCATTGCCTTCTTGCCTGCATGGTTTCTGCTGAGTAAAAAGGGCTTAGTCTTATTGTTTCCCTTCTGTATGTGACTTTTTGTTTTTCCTCAAGCTGCTCTCAGGATTCTTTCTTTGTCTTTGGTTTTAGCGAGTGTGATTATAATATGCCTTGGTGATTTTCTTTTGAGGTCTATCCTATATGAGGTTTGTTGAGCTTCTTGGTTGGTCATCTTTTCATCTTTCATGATATTAGGAAAGTTTTCTGTCAGCAAGTCTTCAATGATCCTCTCTGCGTTTTCCATTTTCTCAGCCTGTTCTGGAACTCTGATCACTCGAAAATTTTTGCTTTTGATTGTATCCCACATAATTCTCAGGGTTTCTTCATTTTTCTTTGTTCTTTTGTCTGATTTTTTTCCTCAAACAAAGTTGTATCCAAGTGTTTGTCTTCAATTTTGCTAATCCTGTCTTCCATTGTTTCAAACTTGTTCCTCAGCCCTTCTTTGACACTGTCCATTTCTGAAATCTTGTTGTGTATCTTTTGGATTTCTAATTGTTGTTTTTGTATGATTTCTAGTTGTGAATATATTTTGGCATTTTGTTCCTGTATTACCTTCCTGAATTCTTCAATTTTTTGACTTATTTTCCATGAATTTGTCTGCCTTTTCCATGAATTTGTCTGTTTTTTCCTCATTTTTGTCTGATTTTTGCTTCAACTCTTGGATAGCTCTGAATATTAGAGATTTGAATTCCCTATCAGGTTGTTCTAGTGCCTTTTGTTCTACCAGAAAGTCATCTGGTGTTTTATTTTGGATGCCTACTGGAACCATCCTTTTTTTAAAAATATGTTTTGATATTGCCTGCTGCCTTCGGGACATTCAGTAGTTATTTTCTGCATTTATTTATTGTAGATTTGTTTGATTTTTTATTTGGTTATGTCTGAACAGGTGGGCTGTGGGTTCTTTGTTGTTTGCTCATCTGTGGACACGAAATTTTTCACCTCCTTGTCCAACGGACAGGGCCAGTCACTCAGCTATGGTGTAGCAAGGCAGGTCCAGCTGAAGAGGAGGGGCTGGAATGGGTTATTTGTGCCATGTACTTGGGCCGACAAGATGAGCCAGTTGTCAGCACAGGGAAGGTTCCAGTAGGTCGTGCCTGTGCTGCTCTGGAGTGTAATGTTCAGCACATGGTGCAGATAAGCAGGAGGTGGAGGGGGGGAGAGGATGTAATGTGTGGAGCTAGGTTGGGTATGGAAAAGAAGAGAGAGAGGAGAAACAGGAGCAAAAAAAATGCTGAGGGAGCTTGCCATTGGAGTGGAGAGACAAGAAACTGAGAAATGGAGAAAAACAAAAAGGAAAAAAATAAATTAATTTATTTAAAAAAAGAAAAAAATGTCTCCAGGGATCTCACTGGCATGACTGCACAGACTGGGGAGCAGCTCCCTAGCCGCCAGGCTGCTTAGCAGTGCTTCACAGCCTGTCAAGAAGAAGCAAGGATGGCACACAGAGTCAGGTGTTAAAGAGAAAGGAGGGGGAGGAGGTAAGAGGCAGGGAAGAAACCAAAAGCGGCTGAAAAAAGCAATACCAGCAACAAAGACATTGCACTGAAGAAGCCAGTTGGTGTGGATGGGGTGAATTCATGCAGCATGGAACTGGTGCCTCCTGTGCCGCGGTCACAGCTCACTGGGGAGCGGTGGATCAGCTTTCTGGGAAGGTGGGAATCCATCTGCTGGGAAGCAGCAAATTGGCCTGCAGGAAGCTGGGAGTCCACTTGCTGGGAAGCAGTGGACTGGCCAGCCGGGAAGCAGTGAAAGTTGAGCAGGGGGAGGCAGAGTAGGGAGTGGGAAAGTGTGTTTTGCTGGTTACTGGGTGTTCTGTCTCCTGCTGGGAGCTCCGTGAATCAGCTTTCCCATACCTCATGTCCTCTGATCTCTGGCAGGAGTCCAAGATGGTGGATCTGTGCTGCATTAGCTGATGGGGACCTCTGCTCGTACCTCTCCTTGCTCTCTGTTCTCTGTCAGTTTCTTATACTATTTGGTGCTTGGTTATCTCTTCATTTGATGCTTAGGGTTCTAGGATTGACATTTGTCTCTGTTTTAGTCTTTTGGGTCTTTGCTGTGGAGGCATGGCATGGTGCTTTTGTCTATAGCGCCATGTTCCCATGAGAGTCTAAAATTTTCTTTAAAAATACTAATTTTTTTCCATTTATTTAGGAGTTTGCTTACTTAATCTTTCTTCAGGGACTCCTATTATACCTAAATTGGTTTGTCTTTGCCTGTCTTATATATATGTCAATTTCTTTCTCATCCTTTTTACCTCTTTTTGTTAGGACAAAATTAAATTAAAAAAACCCATGGCCTTTATTACAGTTTTTTAAAATCTATTTTCCCTTGGCGAGATACTTTCATCTTTTTTTTTGGTCAGCTCTCATTTCACTTCTTCCTGCTGTGTCCATTTATATTGTGAGTTTTTGAACTTCTGAATTGTATTGTACTTATTCTGTGATTGCTTATTTAACTCATGTTAAGAGTGTTTTAAAAGTATTCCTCTGCTTTATTTTTTGAGGAAGTGTTTTCATTAACTAAAAAGTTTTCCTACTCATTTTCTGTTTTATTCTTATAGAAACTTTGTAGATATGTTCCATGCCATTTTTTTCTTTTTTTTTTTGTCCATGATGAAATAAGTAGGATTTTCTTAGACCAGCAATAATAGGCAGTTCTATTGGGGTGAGGGATGTAGTGGTTTATGTTGCTTATTTAAGTTCAGGGGCATCCTCTTCTGTTGGCATATGTCGATCTTATGGGGACAGTGTAGCTTGTCTCACAGGCATTGTAGTTTGGGACTGCCCCCTATCTTCATGCCAAGTTTATGAAAGCCTGTCCTGGCATGATGTTTGGAAGTCTTTCCACACTCTAAGGGGTGTCCAGAAATTGTCTGTTAGTCTTTATAAATTGTTTGTATGCTTGAGTGAATTCTGAATTTAGATTTAATATTTGTTACCTTGCTCCCCCAATCCAACAGGAGCCCGTGTTTTATAACAGTCTAATTCCTGAACTTGAATTCCAGCCAAACCACCTGAGATCCTGATGGGAGGGCTGGGCCCACCCAGCTGGTTCCCTGTGGTCAGGAGATAAACACCAGAAGTTATGTCCCAGACAAGGCGCCTTTATGAAAACTTGGAAAAGTGGTCTAACTCATGTTATTGGGGGTGACCAGAGGGACAATGGGAGCCAAGATACAATGCAAAAGTGTAGTGGCATTCAAAAAAACTGAAGGTAATATGGATGAAATTTCCACATAAAAGGAGGCACTCCTAACATATGTAGTTAGAGAAAGGTAGTTCTCGCCCATTTTTTCTTTTCCTCCTCACCTCTCCTTTAGTGGCTGTCTTACCTGGATGATCCTCCTTGATTCAGCCTTTCTCTACTATAGATTCCCTGCTGTCTCGTCCACCTGCCCTTTAGACTGTGATCCTTAGATCCTGACCTTAGTTCAGGCCAAATCCCTCCACCCTTCTGAAGGGGAACAGCTCCTTTGTCCTGATGATTCTCCCCAGGTTTCTGTCCTGAGCTGGTCTGGTCTCCACTATCATCTGTGTTGGGAGTGCCCAACATGTGTCAGCAGTAAGACAATGCAGTTGAAGAAAAGTATTTCCACATTTCCACTCTTGACTTTTAGCTCAAAATATATCTTTCCCTCCCTCCCCCCACCCCGGAAACACTTGCCCTTGGCCATGAAAGAGTCCATAAAAATGTAAGAAAACCAGTGCAAAAATTTGTATTTTATTTGAATTCAAAAAATTTAAAATTGCTTTCAAATTCCAGGAAGTACCATAATGCAGGACCCCAGGGGGAAGCCTCATATACAGAGACAGATAAATTATATACTGCAGACAAGCCAAGAAGGTGTGTAGATTACATATTTACAGCACTTGATGTTTTCTGAAAACCATATTTATACACTTTATTACATTTACAAAAAAGGCTTCCACTACCTTTTACCTACAATAATGAAAAAAAATTTACACTTTTTTCTTTCTTTTTTGGTACTGTACAAACTTTGTATAATAAAAATATATCTCTGTACAAAAGATTTTTTTATTTTTACTTTTTTTTCCTCACGGGATGGCGGTGGGTATATGGCATGAATGGTAGATGAAGGGCCTAGACTGCCCTGCTCCCTTCCTAGCCTCTGGAGGTGGAGAGAAAATGCCAGAGGTGGGAAAGGGTGATGTACAGCTGAGTGCTGGGTGCCCCACCAGCATGTGCTCCTTGGGCATCTCATGGGACTTCACAAGGAGACACAGGGGACGGCAAAGGTGGGGCTGGAGGAGGAGTCCACTGGTTGGTCTGAGAGGAGTATAACAAGGGGAGAGTTAGCAGCCAAAGAGCTTTCTGATTTGTTTCCAGGGAAAGACAAAGATTAGAGTGTAATTGTGTGTGGCTGGATTGGTGCTCTCCTGCCCAGCCCAGAGATACTGTGACCCAGAGGGGGTGTGGGCAAGGGTGGGCTTCTGCCGTCACCAGTCCCTGTTGTACCTACTGGAAATTAAGTTTAGCCAAGCTCAGCATTAGTCAGATCTTTCAGTGGTTCCAAACCCAGAATCTGTATAAGAACCAGGCGTCCCTGCTACTCTACTCCCACACATTTGTATTTGTTATTTCAATATGTGACATGAACATCTGAGGCCAGCATGTCACATGTGCACAGGGTGCTTAAGCCCACAGGGACCTTCCCGAGGACAGAGAAAGAGATGTTCCAGTGGCTCTAAATGCCATACTTTAACATCTAAGCTCATTAGCTTCGCAACAGTACTTTTCCGGAGTTCATCAATGACCCAAGCACAAAATAAATTAAACCCACTTGCAAGGAGCTGGAGAGAGTGTGACTTTCACTCGTGCCATTCTTTTGATTCAGCAGCTCCCAGGTCCTTTATCTGCTGTGGTCATGGGCTGCTGGGAACCAAGGGGCCAGCATCAGCTCCTGAAGACCTGGAGTACTGGGTCCTTGCCCTGATGCTGCCTAAGAGGAGAGATCTGAACTCAGACAGGCCACACAGTCCCCTGCCTGGCCCACCAGACCTGGCTGCAGAGATTCACCTACTCTTCCCTTGTCTTTGGTGCCCCTTCTAGACCTGGTTTCTGGCAGCTGGTATAGTTGACTTTGGAGTCAGATGGACCTGGGTTTGCATCCTGACTCCACACTTACTAGCTGTGTGACCTAAGTTTCTTCACCTTTCTGGGCTTGTTTTCTCATCTATAAAATGAAAATAATAATTCCTACCTTTGGGGTTGTTGTCAGGTCTTGATATATATATATATATATATATATATATATATATACCTAAAGTGTCAGGCACAGAGAACAAACTCCATACACAGTAGCCATTATTTGCTGGATACTGGCTGGGGCAGGCTTTCTCTCCTGTCCCTTTCTGCACCTTCTGGCTGCCACCAGACTTTGCATCCCTGTCTGGGCCATAGACTTGTTTTCTCTTCTCTTTGCCAGTTCCCAGCCAGACTTGACCATGGGTTCATGGCCAGATTCTGCCCTACCCTCTCGACTCATCCTTCTTCAATGCTCCCCAGGCCCCAGAATGCAGAATGACTTTTTAACTCACTGAGTTTGGAATGAAATAAAATTATGTTTGAAAAATAAAGAAATTGATTTCCAAACTATTTCTTAAGTTTTGTTTCTGCCCTTGGGGTCATCCTTGCTGTCATTTTGTAGATGGGACTGTCCATCTGCAGACAGCTGGTTTCTGCATACTGATCAACGTGGGATACATCACACTAATACATTCATTGCGTCCTCACACTTGGGACAAGGAAAGCGTGTTGGTTCCTCTTCTCTGTGTTTGTGGGGAGCAGGGCGTGGGCAGCTTTCACACACATTTCTCTTTTTTAGGCTTCTACAGTCTCTTCTCAAGGACTCAAATGGAGAAGTGTGTTTGTGCGTGTACAGGCCCCCCACCCCACAGATGCACACACATCCACAAGTTGCTTTGCTATTATAAATCCATGAACTTCCTTCCTCTGTTTGCAGCCCCTCTTTCTTTACTTCCCAAGTCAGAGCATGTTGGGGTCCTCTCCAGGGTGGCGGGTGCAGACGGTGGCAGGGCAAGAGCCCAAGTCCCAGTAGTAGCAGACACAGGTGGAGAGACAGACAAAGATGGGCACTGGGCACTGTGCTCATGGGAGCTTGCTTCCTGCCCCCTGGAGAACTGGGAACAAACAGGTTACAGCAGAGTTTGTAAAATCCTTCCTTAGAAGCAAGGATGGTGACACTACGTCTCACATACTTTGGACATGTTATCAGGAGGGATCAGTCCCTGGAGAAGGACATCATGCTTGGTAAAGTAGAGGGACATCGAAAAAGAGGAAGACCCTCAACGAGATGGATTGACATGGTGGCTGCAACAATGGGCTCAAGCGTAACAATGATTTTGAGGACAGCGCAGGACCAGGCAGTGTTTCGTTCTGTTGTACACAGGGTCTCTGAGTCTGAGCTGACTCGACGGCAGCTAACAACAACAAAGTGGGTGGAGGGTGGGGAAGGGCAGAAGAGGACAAGACAAAGCAAACCAAAGAAGGAACAAAAGGGAAAGAATTAAAGAAAACTAGACGCCTTGAACCTTATCTTTGCTTTTTAATCTTCCCATACTGGGGACTGGCACAGTGTGCACTTGTGAGTCTCCATGTGTGTTTGTGTCTGTCCCTTGGTGCAGGTAGAGAACACACACAGCAGAACATAATGTATTTTTCTAGTGTGGTTCTTTGCCCTTGCAGGGCCTATTTATTCATTTGGCACAGTAGGCAGTGTCTAGAGCCCATGACACTTTTAGGGACCTATGAAAATGTTTTAATTTTAGTTTCTTTTAAAGTCAGAAGAAAAACATGAATAATAATGCATATATAATAATGCATCCAGCCTGGATTGTATTCATCGTTATACCAACACAGTTGTAAAGTCTAATTTTTAATATCTTTTTTTAATGGAGGAAGAGGTCCACGAAAGTCTTATGTGGCATTGCCCCCTTGCCCACTTACTCACTGACCCCACAAGCCTCCATGATGCCCCTGTGTGGGGAGATGTTGGTTTTAATTTCAGTTGTTCTCATTAGGCATTATTTGAATTTATCACCTAAGCATTCATTTTGAACATATGTGTGCCTGTTCAGGGGGTTCTTTACATGTCCTCTCCCTGGATCAAGCACTGCTTTCTCTGTGCTCCAGCTCTGGGCAGGTGGAGTGGTCAGAGGGATCCTGCTGGATGACTGGGGCTGGGCAGCCTGTTGAGGGGTCCTCGCTTGTGGTGAGGGTGAAACACTGAGGGCTGCCAAGTCTGGGAGTCACCAAGCCTCAGACGACCCAGAGGTGAGCGCACAGTGCATCCTGGGCACTGGGACCCAGCAGAGCCTGAGGTGTGGAGTTGGGCCAGGTGATGGGGCATTCTTGTTTCTTTCTTATACTGTCCAATAATTCATGCAGTGACTTGAAGTTCGGATTCATTACTGATCACCTTTAAGGCCTGATTTATGTCATTCTGATAAAAGTCATCAGAGGTTTTTTTTGTTTTTGGCTCTCTATTTGTAAGAGATGGAGGCCCTGGGTAGTGCAGTTAAGCGCTTGACTACTAGCTGAAAGGTTGGCGGTTCAAGCCCACCCAGAGGCACCTTGGAAGGCGCCTGGTGATCTGCTTCCAAAAGATCACAGTCTTGAAAACCCTATGAAGCAGTTCTACTGTCCACACATAGGGTCGCCATGAGTTGGAATCGACTCAACGGCAACTAACAACAACAACAATTTGTAAGAGTTACAAGTAGGAAAAAGTAAAGATTGAGTATAAAGACGAAACCTCAGGAATAATTTTGTCATGTTAAAATGATCCCACTGAAATAATTTCTTCCCTTTCTTTAAATACTTGTTTTGGATAGATATAAAATGATGAGGGAAAAACTCTTTCAATAAATTTTTTGTATTCAATAGTAGTTGTCTGTATATATTCTGAAAATATTTTTTATCTCTTTATGTATAAATTATCCTACTACTTAAAATTTTAAGCTTAGACTTTGTTGTTGTTGTTAGTTGCCATCGAGTCAGCTCTGACTCATGGTGACCCCAAGTACAACAGAATGAAACGCTGCATGATCCTGTGCCATCTTCATGATCATTGGTATGCTTGAGTCCGTAGATGTAAAGAATAGAAATTATCTAGAGGAAAAACAATGGACCCAAAAGAGGAGGGAAGAATTGAAGGGAGCAGAGCAAAGTGTTGAAAAGCACAGGCTTGTGAGTCCTGGGAGCAGCACTTACTGGCTGCACGATTTTGGACAAGCTCCTCCTCACACTGAAGTTGTAAACATTCTCCTAGAGTTGTTGTGAAGACGAAATGAAGTAACGTATGTCACTTCTGAACTGGGCACGGTCAATGCTTGGTTGATGGAGACTTTTATAATTGCTTTTGTTACTCTTCTAACTCTCTTGGCATTTAGCGTCCCCATCATTTCCATTAGCCCAACCCTCTCACAAGTTCACTCACACCAGCCTGTTCCCTCATGAAGCTCCATATGTCTGGCCTGAAATGCATGTCACGTTCACAGCCATCTATGTGGGAGGGGAGAGCTGTAACTTGCTTTGTGGTGTGATTGATGGCTCATTTGACTGATTTCCCTTGCCCCACTGAAATCCTCCCTCTCTGCGTGCTGTGAATTTGTCCCTAGAGTCCTCAAGCCCTGGCTGGGGCTCTCTAAGATGGGAGGAGGTATCTGAGAGAGGGCAGCTGCCTGACCCCAACAAATGAAGTTTGGGGAGAAGGCATAGTTCTCTGAGTGGGGGTGCAGTTAGGACATCCTGTTGGGGCAACTCCCACAGGTTCCCAGCTCCTAAAGGAAGACGGTATCTTGCAATGCTTCCTCATCGCTGGAGGACGCAGAGAGGAAGAGGTGCATGTGTGTGGGCCTACATGTGTCTAGAAGTGCCAGAGTGTGTACCTGTGAGTCTCCATGTGTGTTTGTGTCTTGGCCTTGGCCCATGTGGTGGCGGGGCTGCTCCCCTCATGACCCAATGGCAGGGATTGTCCAGCTATCTATCTATTATGCTCTACTTGGATATTTTACCAAGCCCAGTGGTTGAGAGTACAGTATCTGGACTCTACTACTTACTAGCTGTGTGATCTTGGGCAAGTTAATTCATTTTTATGCACCAAGTTTTCTCATCTGTAATGGAGATAATGGGCAGTGATGGTTCAGTGACAGAATTCTCACCTTCCATTTGGGAGGCCTAGGTTTGATTCCTGGTCAAGGCACCTGATGCGAAGCCACCACCTGTCTGTCAGTGGAGGCTTCTGTGTTGCTATGATGCTGGACAGGTTTCAGCAGAGACTAAGATAAACTAGGAAGAAAGTCCTGGCAATCTACTTCTGAAAATTAGCCAATGAAAACCTTATGGATCACAATGGTCCTACCCAAAATTGATCATAAAGAAGTGTTTCGTTCTGTTGTGGGTGGGGGGTCACCATGAGTTGGGGCCAACTCAACGGCAGCTAACAATAACAAAGAACAATGGGGATAATAATAGCAACTACCTCACAGGTGTTGTAGAGATTTGATGTTGTAGAGGCAGGTTCACAGGGAAGTGCTTAGAACAGTGTCTGGCACATAGCATGGGCTTAACAAATGTCAGCTACTTTTTATATTTTCCTCAAGTGCCTAGCCCAGGGCTTGGCGTACAGCTGTGCTCCTTGCACAGTTCCTGTCCTGGTGAATGTGTGACTCTGGATGCTGGAGCCTCTGGGCATCTATGGGTGCACCTCTGTGTCTGTCATGGGGTGTTTGTGTTGGGGACGGTCTGCCTCCCACACCATCTCACCGGCTGGCAGCGGCGGGGCTCTCGGTGATGGTGGCGGTGGCAGCCAGGCCTGTGGCTATACAGCTGTACATACTGTGCTGACTGTGAACTCTGCCTCAGTGGCCATGACGTCTGTGGGCTGGATGTTGCGGTCATACATTGGGTTCTCAAACGTGGCCCGGACATTTGTGTTCTCGTGGCCAGCATAGCCATTGAATGGAACTTTGGGTCGTCTCCTGGGAAAAAGAGAGTGACTGAGATGTAAAAAGACAGACACACAGAAAGGGAGACAGGGAGGGGGTGAGATAGGTTACTTCTTCCTTCTGGAAGGTTACAGCCCTCCTGAGCCAAGAAGGCTCTTGGTGGTTTGGGGTCGGGACAGGGCCTAGTACCCGTCTGTGACCCCCTCTCCCCACACCCCCAGCCCCTGGGCTCCTTCCCTCCCTGTACCTGTGCTTGTAGAGATAGAGCACAAAGCCTGCGATGATGAGGGCGATGAAAGGCACCAGGATTGCAGCGGCCACCGAGCTGCTGTTGGAAGCAAAGTGGCGGCCGATGGACTCAGGGTCTGACTCCAGCAGCCTGAGGTCTGTAAAGTCCCAAACCACAAAACTAAAGTCAAAGAGACACAGTCTGAGGCTATGGTCCCTGTCAACCACTCTGCCCCACCACATCCTATTGAGAAGTGTGGCTGTGGCCTGGGATTTAACCTGCTCCACTCAGCTGGGAGGGCCCTGGGGCCCAGAGCCTACCCTCTCCTGCCCTGCCCGCCTCAGACATTCCCCTGGAGGAAGGACCCCCTATGCTCATGCCTTGTGCTGGTCAGACTGTATCCAGAGGATTATGCTCAGTCCTGGGGAAGGGAATCTGAGGAAGAACCTGAACCCACATCTCAGAATAGAATCTTAAAAGGGTGGAGCCCTTTAGAAGTTTCTGAACTTTTTTTGGCTAGAGAAGAATTTTATTAGAAGAAGCCTTATGAGGAAGCCAAAATATAAAAAAGATGAAAGTGGAACTGCTCTGGTTGGAGTGGGAGGGGGGCCTTGAAGCGTCTTCCTGAGTCTTTCCTCCCCTGCCCGTCTCCCCTACCCTGACTGGGCAGGCTCAGAACACAGACATGGCTTTCCATGTTAAGGAGTCCCTGGGTGGAGCACAGTTCTACTCTGACACATGGGATCGCCATAAGTCAGAGTTGCCTTGACGGCAACTGGTGGGGGCCCCTGTGAAGTGCTCCACCTAACTGAGGGAGCTGAAGCCCCGAGAGGGGGACAGGCCTGCCTCAGGAGACAATGAGCCAGGAGGGCAGCCAGAACAAGACCCCAACTTTCTGAAGTCTTTCCAGTTTGTTAGGCTGTGGGAGCTAAAGGAACGGTCTTCAAATATTTGAGGGGCTTCTGTATGGTAAGAAGCACTAGTGGCTTAACAGCTTGGCTGCTAACCGAGAGGTCAGCAGTTCAAATCTACCAGCCGCTCCTTGGAAACCCTGTGGGGCAGTTCTACTTTGTCCTATAGGGTCGCTATGAGTCAGAATCAACTCTACAGCAAGGGGGTTATTGTATGGAAGACAGAGTGGTCTTTTTCTATGCAGCTCAGAGGGGCCAGAGCTAAGAACAAATCTGGGGGAGAGGCAGTGTGGAGTGGGATCGACAAGGAGGCAGATTCCTGCTTAATACGGGGGAAGCTTTCTGAAGGCCACAGCTGTGAGAAAATGCAATGGATTGCCTTGGCTGATGGGCCCCTGGGGACTGGAGGCGTCAGTGGCTGGGATGTAGACCTGGCTCTGGTGCACCATGACTGCCTCTTGTCTCCTTCCACTGCTTCTGAGAAACCAGGGACCCCTCCTGCCATTAGAGTCTGAGGCTTGGCACCCAGGGGCTCTGGGTCAAGGCCAATCTCTGAGGTAAGGATGCTTGACATTGATAGCCCAAAGGATGCAGGGAAAGATGCCAAGGAAGAAGATGGGAGGGAAGACTCTATGAGTCTCAGTTTCCTCATCTATAAAATGGGGACAACAAGGCCAACCTTCTAGGACTGTGCTGAGGAGGAAATGACACAGGTGAAGGCAGCCCTGAGACCCCCCTAAGATTGATCACTTAAGGGCGTCTTTGTATCTTGAAGCAGAGGTGATGCCCGAGGGCTGGCCAGGTAGTGTGGCAGGGGACTATACCTGGGACCCAATGGCCCTTTAAGTTGAGGGCCCTCAACTCAAGGGCTGATCCATGAAACTGTTCAGCAAACGTTGAGGGTATGTGTTTATATGCTTGTTTTTGGAGACAGAATCCATAGCTTTTGTTAGAATTTCAAAGGCGTTCCCTACCCAAAAAAGGTTAAGAACCCCTGTCTTAGCTGGTTGAACCTCACCAATCCTCTCCCTCCCTGGCCCCAACACACACAGTTTCTCCCAACACCCACGAGCTCACACTTCCAAGTGACAAGTGAGGCTAGTTACCAAGTCTTTGAAAGCCGAACTGCCCAAAGTCTTGGCCTTTGACAGACCCTTGGTAGATGAAGGTGCCTCCGGAGGACTCTGAGGAGACCTGTGATGGTGGGAGCAGAAAGTAAGATGGGAAGCATGTTAGAAGGAGCCAGAACTCCTGCAGCCCAGGCCAGGGACACACTCACAGGTACACGCTGTCAGATGTGCTGGTGTCACCCACCCACCCACAGCATGAAACACAGACACTGTCGTTCTTCCTACACCCAGGCAGGAGGGAATGGATGTGCTAGGCGGTGGGGCAGGGGCACCAACTCCTTGTATTAGGTAGCGAGAAATTTTCTTTTCCTACTTGTCAAGTCACTTAGTCTGTCTGTGCCTCACTTTCTCATTTGTAAACTGGGAATAGTAACAGTACCTATGCCATGGGACTGCTATGAGGATTAAGTGGGTTAATATAGATAAAGCACTTAGAACACTTTAGAGGCCCTAGATATGTGCTAAGTATTATTACTGTGGTGGAAACAGACTTTTAGAGCAGTGTGGAGCAATCAGAACCATGATTAAAATATACCTAGTGAGTTTAATGTACTTTGTGAATTCATCACAGTTCCAATAGCTATTAATTTTTTTTTTTTGGCAGGGGCTAGTTGCGGGCATAACCCCTCCCTGCTGCCACAGTGCCTCCTTGATGCTCATGTGACAGACCTGGAACTCAAACATGTAGCCTGTGGGCTCCTCAGTTAGGGGTGTGTGTTCATGATGCTTCTGCTATTGGTGCACTTTCCAACTCAAGGGTGCTCCATCCCCAGGGTGGGGCTCTCCATCTATGGGGCTCCAGGCTGAATGCCCCACCTATCTCCCCTGCCACATGCCCTGGGTGACCCATAGCAATGGCCCTGATGGTGGGCTGTCATCTTGGGCAGTTGTTCCAGCTGCTTCTGGCCCTCCCTAGCTCCATTCCTGTCTTGCTCCTGGCCTGTACTCCTAGCTCCCTCCCCCGACTTTGACCCTTTTCCTCTTACATCTGGTGCCCAGCATGGTAGAGTCTGCTGTTCCTGCAGAGCTTTTGGACTGCTACTACTACTATGACGAGTACTTAGATACCCAAGACACCTTTGGATATACCAAGAATGCCTGTATCAGCCCCTGGGGAAACCATCTGATTCTCCTTACATATTTATAAAGCAAAGTCACTAAAGCCACTGACCTCATGCCAGTCCTCCACCAACTATTACTGTTCATTAAGATGCACCCTGACTCCCTTCTGCTACTCCTGGCTCACCATGACTTTCCTTTCATCCCCACCCCTTCTCTTCTAGCCCCAACAATCCAAGTCAGGGATGCCGAGAAGGTGGTAGGTAAAATCCTGCGTTTTCAATGGGCACTATACTCAATGCCACTGTCTGTGAATATGAAGGTATGGGCAGAGGAGCATCACTGGGGACCTGGTTTCCAGCTCAAGAATGGCTTAGAATGTAGTAAGTCTTGCCCACAAGGGAGTGAAAGAAAGGCCAATTCTTTTCCCAATATCCTAGTCTCTTAAGTTATATTAAATCACCTATAATCTGCATCCTCAAATGTGAGCAGATGTTCGAGGTAGTCACTTAGGACTCCCCACTGACTCCCAGTTCCCACTCAACCTTACTTTCAGCTTGCTTGAATTCACTCTTGTACCCCTGACCCCCAATGCCTTGCTTCTGCTCTAATTTCAGAACTTACTCCATCTCTCTCAGATGCAGTGATCCTCGGGACTCTGAGTCTCCTGGACTTTTTATCTTTTCCTTTGCCCACACCATTAAGATAAGAACTCTCGCTCCCATCCTGGCCCCGTAGAAAACCTCCTCCTAAGTTTTCCCCTTGATCCTGGGAGTTTCCACATCCTTCTCCCCACCTCTTCCCTGCTGGTGATCTCAGAATTGGGGATGAGGCAGGGCACGAGGAGGTCAAAGATGGAGTGAGATTTAACTGGACTTACATGCCCATCTAAAGCCCAGTGGTCATCTTTGAACTTATTCACGAAGATCTCCGCTGGTCCTGTGATCTGGTAGACCTGGAGTAGGAGATGGAAATCTTCTTTCTTGTAAGTTCCTGAGAAAAGAAAGTTCAGATGTAACTTGAAAAATCTGGGAAAATTTCAAAACCCATTTATGGGTATGTGGATGTGTGTGTTTGAGCGGAATTTCACGTGTAGCTATATGTGGCTGGATGTTGATATAAACATTCTCTGCACATCTATAAGTATGTAAGTATAGACGTGCCTGTGAGTTTGTGTAGGCTGAAGGTGAGTATATGCAAGAATGTGTGTTTGTGTTGATAAACAACTGGATTACTGTGTTGTGATTGTGGCCCTTCTTACACACATATGTGTGAGAAAAAAGAATATGATTTTGTGTGTTTTAATGTGTCAGTTAATGATGGGTGTGTTTACAATTCAGTGGGTGCAGGATTGTTTGAGGGCATGTCCATGGGAGTATATGAGTGTGTTTATGACTATTAATGTGTTAAAATAAATGAGCAATATGACTGTTCAGCTGCATCTGTGTGTGTGTGAAGAAGATATGAGTGGATGTAATTATATGTGGGATTGTGTATTAGTGTGCTCATTCATCTATCCATCTATTTAATGAACATTTGTGTTCTAAGATGTTTAGTTTTTCTGATTATAGAAATCTGAAAATTCAGGAAATTTTGGAAAATGCAGCGATGCATGAAGAAAAAAAAAAATCACTCCTGCTCCCGCTATGAAGAAATAACTACTGTCAACATTTTTTTTCACTGTTGATATTTTGGTGTAAATATTTCCAATTTTATTTATGAATATAATTTTTCCTTTAAAAACTGGAATCATATTTTAAATGCATTGTTGTTGTTGATAGGTGCCGCTGAGTTGTTTCTGACTCATAGCGACCCTATGTACAACAGAACAAAACATTGGCTCTGCATCATTCTCACAATTGTTTCTTGGCTTGAGCCCATTGTTACAGCCACTGTATCAATCCATCTCATTGAGGGTCTTCCTCTTTTTCACTGACCCTCTACTTTACTAAGCATGATGTCCTTCTCCAGGAACTGATCCCTCCTGATAACATGTCCAAAGTATGTGAGACATAGTCTCGCCATCCTCGCTTCTAAGAAGCATTCTGACTGTATTTCTTCCAAGACAGATTTGTTCATTCTTTCGGCAGTTCATGGTGTATTCAATATTCTTCGCCAACACCATAATTGAAAGGCATCAATTCTTTGGTCTTCCTTATTCATTGTCCAGGTTTTGCATGCAGATGAGGTGATTGAAAACACCATGTCTTGGGTTATATTGGGGCATTTGTCCCCAAATTTGCATAATATTTCATCCAACAGATAGACTCTAATTAATGTACCCACTTCTCTATTTTCAGACAATTTTCTATTTCTAATTTTTATGTAATACAAATAGCCCTCTAAAGTGGACATCCTTTATTCATAAATATTTGACCCCCTCCATAGTTATTTCTTAGGACAGAAATTCTTAGAAGTGTAATTAACGGTCTGCTCATTTTCAAGAATCTTGATAGAAACTGCCAAATTGTTTTCTAGAACCGTACTATTTTATATTCTACCAGCACTGTATGAGTGCCTTTGCTGAAATTGGACCAGCACTAAGGTTTGTTACCTTTAAAAAATCTTAGCTAGATGGGCAGAAGGATTTAAAAGAGGACGTTATCATCATGAGTACAGAGCAAATGGGATTTCCTGCCAAGCTCATACCATACATTCAAAGTGCTTTAAAAAGCATGTTTTATAAAATAATCCAAAACAGTGGCATGTTATTTGCATTGGCTTATGTATTATATTGGAATTTAAAAATAATTTGATCCATGAACAATTTTTCTGTACCCAAATTCCATTTTTTCACAACAAAAGAAAATTTAATCAAAGAGGATTACATGTCTGAGATTATGATCAGTAGTTTTAGAAATAGTAGTAATTGTATTTCCCGGACTATTTGAATTTTTCTACTTTGCTCTCTCATTTAACAGTATTATAAAAATTAAAAAAAAAACTTGTCATGCATAATAAAGTCATCTATCAAGTATATACTGGACATCCCGTCTTTATCTCAATTCTCAATAAATTTCTTCTGCAAACATGAAAAAAAATCTTAGCTAATAGGATGAGTAAAAAAATGATATTTTATGTTCATTATCATTGTTTTGATCACTGGTGAAAAATATTTTTTCTTTTGTTTATTGATTGTATTTTGGCTTCCAGGAATTCTCTGCCCCTATTTTTGGTTCAATTTTAGGGATTGTTGTCAGCTGCTGTTGAGTCAGCCTCCAACTCCTGGTGACCCCATGCACAATGAGATTGGACTATTGTGATCCATAGGGCTTTCATTGGCTTATTTTTAAAAATACACAGCCAGGTCTTTATTTGTAGTCTGTCTTAGTCTGTGTCTTAGTCATCTAGTGCTGCTATAACAGAAATACCACAAGTGTATGGCTTTAACAAAGAGAAATTTATTTCCTCACAGTAAAGTAGGCTAGAAGTCCAAATTCACGGCATCTGCTCCAGGGGAAGGCTTTCTCTATCAGCTCTGAAGGAATGTTCTTCTCATCAATCTTCCCCTGGAGTAGGATCTTCTCCACGCAGGGACCCCGGATCCAAAGGATGCTCTCTGCTCCTGGTGCTGCTTTCTTGGTGGTATGAGGTCCCCCTGTCTCTCTGCTCTCTTCCATCTTTTATATCCCAAAAGAAACCAGCTCAAGATACAATCCAATCCGGTAGATTGAGTCCTGCCTCATCAACACAACTGCCGCCAATCTCCCCTCATTAACATCATAGAGGCAGGATTTACAACACACAAGAAAATCACATCAGATGACAAAATGGTGGACAATCACACACTACCAGGAATTATGGCCCAGCCAAATTGATATACACATTTTTAGGGGACACAATTCAATCCATGACAGTCTGGAAGCTCCACTGAAACCTGTTCAGCATCATAGCAACATGCAAGCCTCCACTGACAGACGGGTGGTGGCTGCACACGAGGTACACTGGCTGGCAATCAAACCTGGGTCTCCCAAGTAGAAGGTGAGAATCCTATCACTAAACCACCAATGTCTTCAATTTTAGGGATATTGGTCTTTATTTATAAGAGTTCTTTATACATTCGCGTTATTAGCCCTTTGCCATCTAACAAGTTCCCTTTAATCTCTGGTGCTTTTATCACGTAAACAAAGACAAATAGACTTCTCTCCTCCTCCTGCCCACCAGACACATCTGAGCCTTGTGTACAGCACAATGCAATGACATTAGACTCATCCTTGCAAAGGGCGTGTGCCTGCTTCAACCTTACTTTTCACCAGGTGGCCTGTTCCTTACCAGCCAAGTGCAGCTCCACACCGCTGTGGTCAATCATGGTGGCATTGACTTTGCTGTTGACAACCTGGAAGCCAGTCACTCTGAGCATGGCTGGCTGCTTCTTCCCCTGGTACTCATAGGCCCCCTTCCACAGAGAATTCTTGGCAAAAACATCCCCAGGAACTAGAGGAATTGAGAAACAAAAGTGAGAGGGACTTTGTGTGTGCTGGTAGAAGGGAGGCCACCTGTTGCCCCATCCCGGCTGGCTCTCTGAGATTGTTTCTTTTTCCCCAGTGTCTAACACAAGGAGGGTGGTGGAGTTCTCTGGCTGTCTTGTGATCCTCTTGTGTCTCAGAGTGGATGGATGGAGGGAAGAAGGAGAGAGAAGATAGATAAGAGCAAAGGAGGAAATGAAAAAGAAAGGAAGAGAAAGGGGGAATTAACAGGAAAAGAGACAAGGAAAAAGAAGAAAGGGGGAAAAAGAGGGAAGGGAGTTAAAATATGGAGAAAGGGAAGAAGAGAGAGGAAAGAAAACTAACATGTCAGTATAGCGTGGTGTATAGGAACCTGGGCTCATGAAGTCAGGCAGATCTGGATTCTAATCTTGGCTCTGCCACTTATCAGTTGTTTGACCATGTGCAGGAGTCTCAGCTTCCTCACCTGTACAGGCCACACCTGTAGTTCTGTAAATGTGGGTACTCAGACCAATCTCATCAGGGTTATTGTAGGGGTTGAAAGATCTAATGTTGCAAATCATATGTCGTATGGTGTTGGGTACCCCGAAGCACCTAATGAATGATAGCTATTAAAATTGTTATTTATCCTTATAATAATTCTCTAAGGGAAGTATTATAATTTCTGTTTTACTGAAAAATAAACTGAAGCTCAAGAAGTGAAGCTCATTTGCCCAAGGATACAGCTAGTCAGTGACCAGAATAGAACCTGAACTGAGTTTATGACTCCAAATCTAGTCTTCTTTCCTGTACAACACAGATGCTAACGTGGTAAATAAAAGTAGAAGGTTCAAAAAAGGATGTGATAGTCTATGATGATTTTGCATTGTTCAGATCACACCTATAGTTTCGTGTCCAGTTCTGGACATCACACTTTGAAAGACATGAAAAAAACCAAACCAGCTGCCATGGAGTCAATTCTGACTCATGGCGATCCCATGTGTGTCAGAGTGGAACTGCGCTCCACAGGTTTTTCAAGGTTAATTTTTCGGAAGTAGATCTCTAGGCCTTTCTTCTGAGGCAACTCTAGGTGGAGTCAAACCTCCAATCTTTTGGTTAGCAGCTGAGCATTAACTGTCTGCACCACCCAGAGACTCCAAATACCTGTCTTAGAAATGAAAGCATTTCCAGGAGGCTCCCTGGGCAGGATTTGGGTCTATGTGTCTGTCTCAAGGCTAGGAGTTCCAGGCAGGGCCTGGCTCTGTATGACCATACATTGGCTGGTCCTATGCCAGGAGGGGTTGTGGTAATCAATGGCTCTAGAGCTTGAAGCTCAGGCTATGTTTCTGGAAGGCCCTAGCTCTTTCTTCTGGATGAGTTTTCTGCTTCTGTCAGGCTCACCTCCTGAAGTCAGGCTGGGGTTAGGAGGTGGATGAGGACATCTGTCTAGGTCTGTAGATAACTTTCATGGCCATCCATTGGGTATTCAGCAAACTATAGACATGTTGCTGGGTAACTGGGTGAAAGAAGTGACACAGGTTTCTTGAGCCAAAGATCTGGACTATACATACCTGACGCTTCAGTGAGCGGTGGCTCCCGGGCAGTGTTGATGGGTCTCCCACTGGGCCGGACCTCTGCTGGGGAAAGAGAACAGAAGAAAACAGGCTCAGCTCCTGGCCCAGACTCTGTTAGAAAAATAACGGCCACCTCTCTGACATTATATGGGTGAGTTCCTTAGATCTTGCTTTGGACTAATCCTCCTCGACCAGGATTCTCAACTCTTTTTGTGCCAAGGACCCCACTGACAGTCTAGTGATGCTGATGGACCCCTTTTCAGAATCATAAAATTCAAAGGATTATAAAGTAGATCAATTATATTAACTACAGTTATTGAAATATATAGCAAGGACTTAGGATATAGATGTGATTCTTTATTCTTCATAACAGCGGGTCTAGTAACCACCATAATCTTGAAGTAGTCAGGAACATAAACAATATTTCATGATATCTATAACAATTGTAATATAATGTGAAAATATCAGCAATTTCTATTGGTGAAAAAGTCACAGGCATTGCTAACACTACTATGGGTTGTTATCTACGTTCAAAATTAAAGAAAATTTCAGTAAGAGGTAAAGGAAAATAAGGATGATAATTCTCCCATCCTTGTGCATAGATTCCCCTGAATGCCCTTGATAAGAACCCAGTATTAAAAAGCCCTCTTCTTAGAATCCAACATCATAGTAAAAAAGTCAAACACCATGACCAAATGGAATTTATTCCAGGAATGCAACATTAGAAAATCAATCAATGTAATACAACGCATTAACAGAACAAAGGAGAAGAACAACATGATATCTCTGTTGAAGCAGAAAAAGGCATTTGATAAAATACAACACTCTTTTTTGATAAAAACCCTCAAGAAGATAAGAATAGAAGTAAAGTTCCTCAATATGATTAAGGGCATTTATGGAAAACCAACAGGCAATATTATACTTAATGGTGGAGAAAGACTGAGAGCTTTCCCGTTGAAATCAGGAATGAGACAAGGATGCCTCCCCTCACCACTCCTATTCAGTATTGTATTGCGAGTCAGCCAGAGCAATAAGACAAGAAAAAGAAATAAAAGGTATCCAAATCAGAAAAGAAGAAAACCCCAAAGAATCCACAAGAAAGCTTCTAGAGCTAATAAAGGAATTTTGCAAAGTTGCAGGGTGCAAGATCAACAAACAAAAATCAGTTGGGTTTCTATACACCAGCAATGAGATATCTGAAATGGAAATTAGGAAAACAATTCCATTTATAATAGCATCTAAGAGAATAAAGTACCTAGGAATAAATTTAACCAGGGATGTGAAAGACTTATACAATGAAAATTATAAAACACTGCTGAAAGAGATTAAAGAAAATCTAAGCAAATGGAAAGACGTTCCATGTCCATGAACTCGAACACTTAATATCATTAAGATGTTAATACTATCCAAAGTGACCTATAGATTTAATGCAATTATGTAACCTATAGGGTTGAACTGTTCCCCCTCCTGGAATGTAACCGACAGGGTTAAACTGTTCCTCCTCCCCCCATCACACCTGGGCCTCTGAGTTCCTGATAAGGCATTCTGTGTAACAGCCCAAGGTCGTCTTACTGCTTTTCTGCTCAAGGCCGCTTCACTACTTATCAACCCCCACCCCCATTTGGACATGAGCAATAAGCTGAAAAGCTGTCCTCAGATAAACTTCATGTGTTATACCCTCCAAAAAACATACGTCTCCAGCTGCCATATTACACCCCCCACTACACCCCCATACGTGTTAATTAGTTCCTGAGATGGCCCAACTATTCCCAAAAACTTCAAGAATTATGCATAAGTTCCCTATCCTGAACCCTATAACTGCCCCAGAACCCCCAACCTTGGGGAGCTTGATTTGAAACTTAGTCTCCAAGCTCCTTGCTTGACCGGCTTGCAATAAAGTCTACTGTCTCTTTCTCAAAGTCCTGGTGTCCCTCGTTGGGTTACAAATTCCTATCAAAATTCCAACAGCCTTCTTTACAGAAATGGAAAAAAACAATCTTTTCAAAGGGCTGGCTTTGGGGTTTGTGGGTTCTTTCTATTCTTTCTTGGTTTTACTAATTTCTGTTCTTATTTTACCCTCTTATTTATGTTCTCACTTTTGGAATTTTTAAGTTAACACTTAGCTTATGGTTTTTCCATTTTCTTTTCTGATATATTCACTTAAGACTGTAGATTTTCCTTTACAAACCACTTTGTGTGGGTCCCACAAGTTTTGATATATAGTGTTTTTGTTGCTGGTGAGTTCTAAATATTTTTAATTTCTTCTTTGGCTCATGAATTATTTAGAAGTTTTTCTGTTTCCTAATGCATGAATTTTATTCTTTTGTAAGCTATAACTTTACTATTCCTCACCCCCCACCCCCACCATATCACTGACCTGTGGCCAGAGAACATGGTCTGTATGATGTTAATTCTTTGGCTTGCTAATACTTTGCTCAGTAGAGTCGATTGCTTAGTGGAAGGAGGAGGGGCTTTCTTTCTTTTAATTAAAATTTTATTTATCAAACTAACATAATATTTTGTTAATGGACTGAACTGTGTCCCCCAAAAATGTCTGTCAACTTGGCTAGGCTCAATATTGCAGTATTGTGTGATTGTCCACGATTTTGTCATCTGATGTGATTTTCCTGTGTGTTGTAAATCCTGTCTCTATGATGTTGGTGAGGTGGGATTAGTGGCAGTTATGTTAATGAGGCAGGACTCAATCTACAAGATTAGATTGTGTTTTAAGTCAATCTCTTTTGAGATATAAAAGAGATAAGTGAACAGAGAAGCATGGGGGACCTCATACCACCAAGAAAGTAGTGCCAGGAGAAGGGCACATCCTTTGGACCCAGGGTCCCTGTGTTGAGAACCTCCTCAACTAGGGTAAGACTGATGACAAGGACCTCCCCCCAGAGCCGACAGAAAGAGAGAAAGCCTTCTCCTGGAACTGATGCCCTGACTGTGGACTTCTAGCCTACAAGCTATCCATTTGTGGTATTTCTCTTATAGTAGCACTAGATAACTAAGACACATAAATAATTTAAAAAGTCAAATAGAATCACAATGCTTATTAACAAAAAGTAGCCACTCCCTTGCTTCCCTCCCCAAGTTCCTGCACCTCAGGGCAATCACTTTTAATTCTTATAGCTATTTCTTCCAGAACTTACTATCAAATTTCCAAAAAACATGTTTTTTTCTGCGTATCTTGATTTTCAACTTTAGACATTATCTATTGACTTTTAACTAAGAGATTGTTGTTGTTAGCTGCCATTGAGTTGGCTCAGACACATGGTGACCTATGCACAATGGGAAATGTTGCTGATTGGACCATCGGCTGATTTTCAGAAGTAGGTCACCGGGCCTTTCTTCCTAGCCCATTTTAGTCTGGAAACTCTGCTGAAATCTGTTCAACATCATAGCAACATGCAAGCCTCCACTGACAGACAGCTGGTGGCTGTGCATGAGGTGCATTGACTGGGAATCAAACCGAGGTCTCCTGCATGGAAGGTAAGAATTTTACCCTTGAACTACCAATGCCCCCACTGCTAAGAGATATTAGGATTTATTGTTTTTTTTACATAACATCCTTCTCTCCATCTTTCTAATAGCATTACATAGCATTCTTTTGGCTAAATAAGTATTTATGCTTACATTATGATGACAATATAAATATGATTATTCATAGTTCAGCCCTGTAGTGTACTATATTACTTTTCTTGATCAAATTTTTTCCCTGCAGTTTGTAATTGCCTTTTTTCCTCCTTAAATTTATTCACCTGGTTTCCTTTGATCTTTCACTAATTCAGTCTCAATCTCTCTTTCAGGACTATAAACCTCCTCTCCTCTTCCTTGGCTTGTTCCCTTATTTGGGGATAGCACAACCTCTTGTAGCTTTTTCAAAATGGTGCATGAGAGATAAAATTATTAAGGCCTTGCCTCCTGAAGATATATTTATTTTATCCTCCCAATTGATTGATAGTCTGCTCTGTTCAGATTCCAGGTTGGAAATCATTTCCCTTCATAATTCTGAGGTTACCGCTCCATTGTCTTTTGGTTTCCAGTGTTGCTGCTGGAGTCTGATGCTTTATGATTCCCACATGTGGGGAGACTGCTACTTGTGCACTAAAGCCCATCCTTTCCTTCTTCTATAGTAACAGGGCTGCAGCTAGGCACATGGTTGCCAAGTGAGGGACTTTATTTTCCTGCCCCCTTGCAGCTAAGTATATCCATGTGACTAAGTTATAGCAGAAATTGTGAGTGCTACTCCCAGTCTTGGCCTTTAAGTCATTGTACATGTACTCCTCCATGCTCTTCCCTTTTCCTAGGAGGTATAACATGGATGTGCCTGTGATTTAGCTTCAACAGGGCAGACAAAGAAAAAACTATTGGGAATGGTGGAGAAATAAGATAAAAGGAATCCTGGTCCCTGGAGGCAGAGCAATTTGTCTTCCTGCCCTGCTGAGTATCTTTGGCAGCTTAGCTTTTTACTTTAACTATTTTACTACTATCTTTTGTATGTGAACAGTTTTTTTTTTTCCTTTTCTGAAAGCTTTTTGGATTGTCTCTATCAATAGTGTTAAAATTTCATACTGGTGTGATTCTGACGATTTTATTTATTTTTGTTTTTAATTTGTCTGGGAGATTATTTAGTGGTATTTTCAATACCAAAACTTGTATCTTTCATTTCTGGAAAGTTTTCTTATAATATTATTGCTTTGATATGCTCTTCCCCTATTAGTTGGATGTTTGTCTTAGTCATCTAGTGCTGCTATAACAGAAATACCACAAATTAACAAAGAGAAGTTTATTCTCT
>NW_004443951.1:24223306-24242230 GCF_000243295.1 Trichechus manatus latirostris | reverse complement strand
ACCAGACTCACATAAAGTAGACTCATAGTTGTAAATTCCCAGAGGAGACTTTTTAATCCCAGAATTTTGTCTTCCTTTCCTGGAGGGAAGATACTTTTTAATCCACTATTTCACTGAGGGTTAGAGCTCTGAGAGTTCTGGCTTTATGGGAAGGGTGGGGGGCAGAGGTCTACCTGTTTCAGCTCTCCACCTTTCAAGGCCCAAGGCCTTGTCTGTTGTTCTCTGTGGAAATCTTAAACTTCAGGTTCCAGGTCATGGAGACTGGAAAATGCCCTGAGAGCAGATGCAGCTTCAGTACTGTCTAATCATTCAGATTTTCGGCTTCCTCTTTGTTTTTTGGTCTTGTTGAGACCCTGGGGATTTTCTTTACTTTCTTGAGAGTTCAGCTATACATTTAAAATATGTTTATGTTTGTTATGTTTTACTCATCATTTTATAACCAGAGAGCTGTATAGGATTCAGTGTCTACCAAACTGTCAGAAATTAAAGTCCTTGGCTATGTAGATACAGTTTTGTTGTTGTTGTTATTATATAATTACATGTCTGTAGTGGAAGGAAGTGCCAGTTCAGTTTGCCAGCCTGCTGGCCCACTCATATTATTATTAGTCTTTTTCATTAAATTAAATCACATTTTAAAACTTAAATAAATGTACTTTAAAAAAGAAAGTTTGTATCACTACAATATGTGGAAAACAAATATTACTTTCCATACATAAAAGAAATTTACAACAATTCATGCAATGAAAATAAAGCAATGTTTTTAAGTCCTAGCTCTAATAAAGGCTCTGAACCTGAAAGCCTGCTCTCTTTTTGTTTCAGGGGCAGTACAGAAAAGTGGTCAAACGCATGGATTCTGAAGTTAGACTGTGAGGGTTTGAATATCAGCTCTGTCCCTTACCAGCCACTGACCTTAGGCATGTTACTTAACCTCTCTGCGCCTCAGTTTCCTCATATATTAAATGGAGACATGAACAGCTCCTACTTCATAGGATTATTGTGAGGATTAAATGAGCTAATACACACACAGTTCTTAGAACAATGGTTGGCATATGGTGAGATCAGCACTTGTAAGAGAGGGCTTAATACCATTCAATCACCAAATTGATCCTTTATCCTTGTTAGACTCAGGCATCACTTTTTCCAGGAAGTCTTCCCTGACTTCTCCCTTCCTTTCTTAGGCTAAATTTGTGCCCTTCTTCCTCATTCCCATGGCATTAAGTGCACCTCTGTGTTTTTCAAGGTACTTCTATATCTGATGATTTTCTGTCTCCTGCAGTGGAATGTGAGCTCCTTTAGGACAGGATTTGTGTTTTTTCCTCTGTACCTGCCAAGTTCAGCACAGGCATGACACAGTGATAATGCTCAATAATTAGAGAATGAATAAATTAAGAGGAGAGTGATAGAGGCTTGGGATACCTTGGTAACTGCCAAATGATTTGTAGGTGGGTACTGTTTTATCAAGGTTATAATGAATGATATGTGATTCCAGTTTGGTGGAACAAAGAGCTTTTCACTGCCTGATGAATAAGCATAATTCTTTAAGATTGCCTTTAAATTCAAGTAGACGGCAGCAAAATAAAACGTGGGATGTCTTCAATATGTACCTCTCTTTAGGGTGCTCTGTGTTTGGTCTCCTAGAGAACTGACACTTCAGAAAATCAGAAGCAAGAGCCAGCTCCTGGAAACCATGTTTCTCCCTTCTTTCAGTGTGTTGTTGAATTGTGGCCCCAAAAATGATATGTCTATATGCTGATCTCTAGAACCTGTGAATTTTACCCTTTTTGGAAAAAGGATCTTTGCAGAGGTAATTAAGTTAAGGATCTTGAGATGAGATCATCCTGGATTATCCAGGTGGCCCCTAACCCAATGACAAGTGTCCTTATAAGAGACACACAGAGAAGACACAGACAGAGAAGGCCGTGTGAAGGTGGAGGCAGAGATAGAATGATGTGGCCACAAGCCAAGGAATCCTGGCAGCCACAAGTAGCTGGAAGAGGCAAGGAACGGAATTTCCCATACAGCATTTGGAAGGAGCACAGCCCTATCGACACCTTGAGAAACTTCTGTTGCTTTAAGCCATCATGTTTGTAGAAATTTGTTATCGTAGCCCTAGGAAGTTAATACCATCTCTTTGGCCCTCTCTGACCTCAAGCTCAACTGTCACTTTTGCCTCCCACCCTGGGGAGGTTCACTGAGGGGTTCACTCACCCAGGCAGATGGGTGGTTTGCCTGTCCAGCTGCCATCTGCTTTGCAGGTGCGGTGCTCAGAGCCACCCTTCAGGGAGAAGCCCTCCTGGCAGGAATAGATGAGTGTGTAGCCCATGGAGGGCAAGTCCAGGGCCCCAACATTGGCATGGGTTGGTGTCTCTGGCTGCTTGCAGTGGTGGGCTGAACAAGAGGAAAGAGATTGTTGGACCTGGGGAGATTAGAGTCCTCAGGAAGCCTTTTTGGCCATTCTCTTGTTCATACATGAACCATCCCCTTCCTATTCCTTCTGTGCCCAGCGACCCCCTCCCCTGTCCCCACCCCATCTCCCCACCTCCCCAGCTTTGATGCCAATATAAATGGCCAAGATGCAGATAATGTGGATACTGGCTTGGTGAACCCTGGAGGAATCCAAACCTTTAGCACTCTTCTCGAGGGAAGAAGGAATAATTTTGGTCAAAACCCTGAAATCTCCATCCTGAGGCCTGGCCTTGTAGTTGTTACCTTTTGCTGCTACTGGAAAGTTCTTCCTGTCTTAGTATGGGGATTGCCTTCAAGTATGAGTAAGGCTTCTGTGTGGAAGGGAAATTAAATGTCTTCTGTGAGGCTCTAAGGGGCAAGAACTACAAAGAGACCAGCATGTGTGCAAATGAGAAGTTGTGAGCTCCCTGTCATTCACAGCATTTAAGCATGTGGTGGGTGACCTGCTGGGGGAGATAATGTGTGGCCAAGAGTTTTCTTGGGATGAAGTCTGCACTCACGGATGCAGTCAGGTGGGTTTCCACTCCAGGTCAGGTTGGGGAGGCAGGTTCTGGTGGTGGAGCCCTGAAGTAGGTAGCCTTTCTGACAACGGAAGAGTACTGTGCTCCCAACCTGCAGCAAGAACAGAAGGTCCCATCATCACCTTCCATCCAGCAATGCTCCAAACCTGCCCTCCACCCAGTTGTGCACTTGACTACTTACTTTCTCATGACCCAAATTTTACCCATGGCCTCTGCCTGGAACATCCTTATCTGCTTGCTTAAATCTTACTTATCCTTTAAGGCAGCTTATATCGTGCCTCTTCCACAAGGCCTTATCCAATCCCCTGATCGATGCTGTTATGGAACACAGCACAGTCTACTGTGATGGGCAGCATGCCTGAATCAGAATCAAAAGGCCCTGGATCTGAGTTCTGGCTTCTATATTTACTCATTGAAACTCTCTACACCTTCGTCTTCTTATGTATAATGTGGGGCTGACTATCCTTGCCTTAACTACACTGGAATGTTGTGACATTCAAATGTGATGGTGGATTTGAAAGCATTTTATAAAATGTGAAGAACTGCACAAAATAAAATTCTTAGTTATGTGTGTCTCCTTCTACGTGTAAATTCCTTAAGGTTGGCTGTCGTTGTTGTTAGGAGCTGTTGGCTCAGTTCCGACTCATGGTGACCTTATGTATAACAGAATGAAATGTTGCCCTGTCCTGCACCATCTTCATGGATAAGGAGACTAAAGATAGGAGACTTGTCTTACTTGCAGATATAACCAGCAGAGAATCTGGCACTGTGCTTTGTAAATGTCTGTTAAATAGAACTGTCACCCTCCCTCAATTTCCCTCTGCTCAGTCATTTCCCCATCTTCGCTTTCCACTAGCCCCTCACTGTCTGACTCTACACTTTTGTAATCACCAGCTCCATCTCTCCTTCTCCAATCCATTTGGCATAATTCTGCCAGATCAGTTTTCTAAACTGAAACTTGGATTATATTCTCTCCTGCTCAAATAGCACTCAGGAGTTCCTATTTCCTACTGGATCAAATTCAAACACAAAGGGAAGCTCATACTTTCCTCTCCCTCTTCCACAGCAACCTGCTTCTCTCTTGGACTTCATCATTTCATTCAGCAAATGGCACCATTATCCACCCAGCTGTGCAACTCAAAAACCTCAAGCCATCCTTGACTCCCTCCTTTCTTTCAACCTCTCAATCTAGTCCATCCATTAAGTCCTCTTGGCTCTACCTGCAAAACATATCCCAAACCCTTCCCTTCTCTCCATCTCCACTGTTACTACCCCTGCCCGATCTAACCCTCATCTTTTACCCAAGCCAATGCAACAGTGTCTAAGTACTTCTACTCTTAACCCCTACAATCCATTCCTTTCTCTGTTCAGAGTGTCCCATTCCAGACTGTCCAAATCCTCTCCTTCTCCCAAAGCTCATTCTGAGATGTGTCCACAGAGCCTGCATACTGACAGGATGTGTGGTACCTGCCTTGCTCGTGTTCCCTGTATGAACCCTGTGTTGGTGGGTAGTGTATGAGTGTCTTGAGGTGAGTGGGCCTATCTGTCTTACTTATTTCTAAATTCCCACAAACATTCTGTCCCAGCTACATGGGGTTGCTGGGAGGTGTTTGTAAAACTACATGTGATCTGTCTTTCCACATCAGCTTCTCTGATGTAAACACTTTCTGTTTCTGAACGGCGCTCACGTGGAGCATGGTTCAAAGTGGCAGAGCACCTCCTTTCTTCAGCTTCCAAGGTCTCGTTCTCCCTTAGTTCCAGCCAATGCTGTCTTGGAAAAGGTCCCTGGGGTCTCTCATGCTGACAGTGACAGGAAGGAACAGGGGGCAGGAAGGCCCGATCTTGGCCGACCTCATTACCTGGTAGCCCTGGGAATTGTTCTGTATCCCAAACTGCGGCACACCGGGGTCTGTACACATGGTCAGCGCTGGGTCTGGATTTGCCAAAACAAAGAAACAGATCACATGGTAACTGAAAATTTCACTGTCCCAACTCACTCTGAGAAACAGATGTAGGAAAGAAAGCTGACTTTTGATTTCTCCACATGAATCATTCTCCTGGCTGATTATATACTTCCCCGTAGCACATTAAAACCAAAAACCAAACCCCTTGCCATTGAGTGGATTTTGATTCATGGCAACCCCATGTGTGCAGAGTAGAAATGTGCTCCATGGGGTTTCCAAGGGTGTGACCTTTCAGAAGCAGATCACCAGGCCTTTCTTCTGAGGTGCTTCTGGGTGGGTTCAAACCATTAACCTTTCAGTTAGTAGTCAAGTGCTTAACCACCGGTACCACCCAGAGACTCCTCCAGAGCACATCCGATCTGCTTATTTTACATCCTCCTCTAAGAAGCTCAGAGGAGGACTTGCTCCCTTTTGCAAATGAGACCACTGAAGACATAGGAAGGAAAGTAGTAGTTGTTTCCACTCAAAAGAAGGTTGCCCACCAGCTGATGTGCTGTCCGCCCCCAGGTCCCCTCTCACCTATGCAGCTGGGCTGGGTGCCACTCCATGTTCCATCTGACTGGCAAAACCTCCGTGGAGAGCCCACCAGCACCAGAGAGGGCTGGCAGGAGTAGGAGACCGACGATCTGTAGGAGAAGCCCCTGTCCTCTCTCCTGCTGCGGGGTGGGACACCGGGATCTCCACAGAACACAGCTGGGAAGACGAAGGGAGAAAGGCAGTTCTGAGCTGCTCTTGGAGCCCAGCCTGACCCCACCCCCAGCCTTTGTACTGCTTTCCTCTCAATTTCACTTGCACTCTGAAAATTGGGGGCACTCCCCTGAAAGTGCTTACACCTGCCTCCATGCTGCTCTGTTTCTGCTCCTTTCCACACTCAAAATGCTTAATAATAATCATCTAAATAATGGAGTAACATTATAGGAAACTTAGAAAATTGAGCAGAAATAAACTATAATCCTACTACTCAAAACCAAAACTTTTTTTTTCATTTTCATGCACATTCTCTTCTAGTCTGTTCACTTGTTGCAAACCCAATACCCTTGTGATTGCGAATCTTGCTTTGTTCATTTAATATTATTATGCAAACATTTTCCACATTTATGACATCATTATTACTTATTGGCTATATAATTTTGCAATGAGAGGCTATACCATAATTACATTTAAAAAATTTTTTTTATTGTTGTAGTTTAAATGAAGTTTACATTTCAAGTTAGTCTCCCATACAAAAATTTATACATGCACTGTTATATGACCCTAATTGCCCTCCCCATACTGTCACAGCACACTCCTCCTTTCCACTCCTGATTCCCCATGCCTATTCAACCAGCTCCTAACCCTCTCTGCCTTCCCATCTCACCTCTGGACAGAAGCTGTCTGTTTAGTCTCTTGTATCTACTTGAGCTAAGAGGCACACTCCTCACGAGCATCACTTTATGTCCCACAGTCCAGTCCAATCCCTGTCTGAAGAGTTGGCCTCAGAAATTGTTTTATTTCTGGGCTGATAGAGAATCCAGGGGCCATGCTTTCCGGGATTCCTCCAGTCTCAGTCAGACCATTAAGTCTGGTCTTCTTACTAGAATTTGAGTTCTGCACCCCACCTTTCTCCTGCTCCATCAGGGACTCTCTGTTGTGTTCCCTGTCAGGGCGGTCAATGGTGGTAGCCGGGCGCCATCTAGTTCTTCTGGTCTCAGGCTGATAAAGTCTCTGGTTTATGTGGCTGTTTCTGTCTCTTGGGCTAATACTTTCCTTGTGTCTTTGGTGTTCTTCATTCTCCTTTACTCCAGGTGGTTCATAATTACATTTTTATCTTAACCCTTAAAGTAGGTATTTTCTATTATTTGGAAGTGACATATGGCTTTTTCTTTCACTTGTATTGTTTTCTTAGGATGCCCTAAAGGTACCCATTTACATTGCTGTGGGTAGCGAGTGAGCATGTCTATTTCATTCAGGTCGTGTTAATATTGGACAGTATCATTAAAAGTTGACTACCGAAGGCAAGATATTCCTCAAGACATCATATCAAGCATGAGGAACATTCTTTACGCTGTTTGTGTGTTGTGTGTACATAGGATCTGAGGTTCACAACCATATGCAAAATAAAATGGAAGCTGTAGCTGTAGCCTATGCCCTGAAAACTGTAGCTTATGCCCCGGAGCACAGCAGGCTCATCCCAAGATTGTCAAATCTGGTCAGTTGAAGGCTGAGCGATTATAAGCTACCATATCCAGGAGGCAGCAACCAGGGCTTCGAACTGGTTCATTCCAGTTGGAACCCTGCAGAGAATTTGCATTTCCACCCCAGATATACTGAATCAGAATCTATAGTTTAACAAGATCCACAGGTGACTCTTATGTATAATAAAATTTGCTCTAAAACTGCTGCTCTAGTAGTGGTTCTCAGAATTGGTCCCTAACCAACAGTTTTAGCATTGCCTGGAAACTTGTTAGAAATGCAAATTCTCTGCAGGGGTTCCAGCTGGAATGAACCAGTCTAAGCCCTGTTGACAAGTAAAGAAAGATCAGCTTAGCCTTTGAAGTCCTGGCAGCAACTCAAAGAACAAGAAATATAAACGGCTGACAAGCAGGGTTTCAAACCAGTTCATTCCAGTTTGAACCCCTGCTGAGAATTTACATTCCTAACAACTTCCCAGGAAGTTATACACAAGAATCACATGGGGGAATCTCGTTAAAATGTAGATTCTGATTCAGTATATCTGAGGTGGAAATGCAAATTCTTGGCAGGGGTTGGAACTGGAATGAACTTGTTGAAGCCCTGTTGACAAGTAAAGAAAGATCAGCTCAGCCTTGCTAATTAGCAATGTGATGCCAATTAAGACAGTGAGCTGTCTTTTTGAACTCAGACTGGTAAACATTTTAAAAAAGATTGGCAAAATCCATTGTGGATAAGGCTGTGAGTTAAGGAACATTCTCATAAACTGCTGGTAGGATTATAAATTGGGACACTCTTTCTAGGAGACAGTTTGGCAACATACATCAAGAAGCACAAAGTGCCTGCCCTTTGGCCCAGCGTTCTCACTTTTAGTATTTTATTACAATAGTAAAGAAATGCTATTTTCAGGGATATTTAATGCAGAACTTCTAACAGGATTAAATTGGAGACAACTTAAATTCATCATCAGCAGGAGAAGATTAAACGAGTTGTGGTACCCACAGCCATGGAATTCTTTGCAGCCATTAAAATTGATAAATGAATCCAAATGTATTGATATGGAAAGGTGTTGATGGCATATGCATATCAATGGGTGAAAATACAAGTTATGAAACAGCATGTGCAGTGTGATCCAATACCGTTTATAGAAAATTGTACACGTATCATTATTTATGCAAAAATGCATAGTGATTGATGTGGAAGCATAATTAAAGCTTAATCATGGTTATATTTGGGGGGACAGTTCAGATGATTTTGACTTTCTTTTTTGTATTTTTAGACATAGTATGAATTTTTTTTGGTTGACTGTAATTCATTGTAAATAAGAAATTCAGCTATTTTTCAAGAGGAAAAGCAAGGTTGATGGGTCTAGACTCAGCACTGAGACTTGCTGTCTTCCCAATGGTCCCCTGGTGGTGTGTGGAGGTCTGAGGGGCCAACCATACACCAAATGCTGCCCATCCTGGGTCCACTTTCTCTGCTGGCCCAGTTTCTGCTGAATTTTTCCAAACTGAAGCAAATTTTCAGCAATACCCACACAGTGCCATGAGTATGCAGATAATTTTCTGCAGAATTAGATAAACTTCAAGTAGAAAGAAAAAATAGTCCTTACTGCTTTCCCAAAGTAGGGACACAGATAAAACCTTCCAGAGCCCACTTACGGTTCATGACAAGAATAAGCGACCAAGTACCTGCTTCTCTGGGGACCTTAGTAAGAAATGAGCCCTGGAATTGGCTTGGGGGCTCTTCTGAGCACAAATGGGCCAGGTTGATAAGAAATGACCTCTTTGCCAGAAAAATCATGGGTCCCCCAGAAGTTTTTTCTGCATAGGGTATTTTCGTTCTTTCTTTTTTTATTGTGTTTTAGGTGAAAGTTTACAGTGCAAATCAGTTTCTCATTCAAAAATTTGTACACAAATTGTTTTATGGCATTGGTTGCAACCTCGCAATGTGTCAGCACTCTCCTCCTTTCCCTTTACACCACAAGTTCCCTGTGTCATTTGTCCAGATATCCTGTCCCTTCCTACCTTCTTGTCTTTGCTTTTGGGCAGGTGTTGCCCATTTGGTCTTGTATACTTGATTGAACTATGAAGCACGCTCCTCATGTGTGTTACTGTTTGTTTTATAAGCCTGTCTAATCTTTGGCTGAAAGGTGACTTAGGGAGCGGCCTCAGTTCTGAGTTAGCAGTGTGTCAGGGGGCCATAGTCTCAGGGGTTCCTCCAGTCTCTGGCAGACTAGTAAGTCTGGCCCATGCAGGGTATTTTCCATGAAGCCATGCATGTTCCCAGCACAGAGCACCCCCGCCCCCCGCAGATCTTTGGGTACTATCCCTTTCAGTTAAGAATCATCTCCCTTATCTCTGACTTAATTTCCTCCCATTTGCGGCTGCAGACAGAGTCTGTCAGTGGCCAGGGCTACTCAATTTCTCCCATTAAACTTCCTTTCTCCTTTACTAGTGTCTCTGACAAACTTCTTCTCTGATTTTGGGGAGGGGACTATCTATTCTCAGCCTTCCAGCAACAGCACTCTGAGGAGGGGAAGAGAAGGAGACTCAAATGGTCTGCACCGAAAGCCCTGGTTAGCGCCTTACGGAAACATTGAGGCAGCTCCCCGGTCCAGGATCCGTTTCCCTCACAGGTGAGCACCGCAGGGAGGGATAGCTGGTAGCCCTCCAGGCAGGCGTACGTCACGCTGGAGCCCCACATGAAGTCAGATCCTACCACCTTCCCGTTGGGGATGAGCTGAGGTGGTTTGCACATGATAGCTGGGGGAAGATGAAAGCAGGCTGAGTTCTGGAGCTGTCCTGAGGACACTAGACCGTAGTCTTCAGAATTGACATCACTGGCGACCCTATACCTGCTGGGAGTCTGGGCTAAGCAGGAAGAACCAGAACCTCTTACTTGGGGTGGGGAGGTGTTCTGATCTTTTTGCATCTTACAATGCTCTTCCAAGTGTAAGGAGCAAGTCCCCTTTGCACAGCCCTCCCCTCAATGTTCAAGGTCCAGGCCTTACCTTGGTACCTCCTAGTTCTCACCTTGAAGAAGTTCAGGGGCCAGTCCTCACCTCACACACTCCTGATAAGACGTTAGAGCTCTGCTTGTCACTCCCTCCCTTCTAGATGTTCAAGGCCCAGGCCTCACCTTTGTAGCTTCTTTGGCCTCCTGCCCAGATCTGCAGCCACAGACTCACCTTTGCAGACTGGCTTGGTCCCATTCCATGTCCGGTCCTTGGTGCAGGTCAGCACAGACACTCTGTGGGATTCCATCATGTAGCCAGGGACACACTGGTATGTCACTGTTTTGTTGTACCTGAAGTCATTGCCCAGCCGGAGGCCATTGGCTGGAATCCCAGGGTCACCACAGTTTATGACTAGGATAAGAGACATATGGCACTGCTTATTTCTAGGCCAGACCCCCCTTCTCCTCAGTATTCCCTGTTCAAGTCCAAGAGGGAAGATTCTCAGATCAGGGGTGCCCTGGCTCTTCACAGGCTCCCAGCTGGGCTCTGCCCATTCTCAAATCTATTTGGCTAAGCCCTCCTGCATCAAGCTCCCACAGCCCCACTGTCCTTGCCCACACCATGCCTTATGCACCCTAGCAACTTGGGCTATGAAGGCCATGCTTAACCAAAGTCCAGCCCTCCATGAGGAAGTGCAGAGGGGTCAGTTCCTAAATGAGGCTGGGGCCCAGGAAGAGGGGAGTTTCCAGGTCAAAGAGCCAAAGATGTGTTAATGGGCTACATAACACAATTCGGCTGACCAAGAGGTGCATCTTATCATCTTTACTGCCTAGGAGGCCTCTGTAGGCCAAACAGCCTAGCAGCAGGGTCGATGACCTATGCAATGTGCAATGGTCATGTCTAGTCATGGTATCAAGTGTGGGTGAGGTTCGGCAAACTCTACCTTCAGAACAAAAGTGATCTTGACATGGGATTGCAGATGGAGCTTGAAATCACTGACCAGGACTTTGAAAGGGAAATGTTAGATTCCCTCACCTTATCACTTCTTCCTATGGGGCCCACAGTGACTCACTTTCTAAGGAAAAGGGCCTGGGGCTTTCCTTAAGAGTAGCAAGAAAGGGGAGCTGTGAGGCTACACCATGCTTGGGAGCCAGGCCAGGGTGAGGACGGGTTCAAGGAACAGAATGAACCTACAAAGATGGCAGATGGTGGCAGCTTTAAAGTGGAAAAAGAGCCAGGCTGAGCTCTGGGGATTTGCTCTAAAAGAGAACAGAAAAGCCCAAGGAACTGGCTAGAGCCTATGAGAAGGCCCACATAGATTCTCAACCTCTTTAAGCCTCTGTCATCTCATTATAGAGTGGGACTAGTAATAGCTACTTCATGGGGTTCTGGTGAGAATCAAATGAGATAATGCATATAAAATAAGGCACTTAGCTCAGTGCTACCACAAAATATAAGCCCAAACATGATTGTCATTCAAGGTCAAGTCCCACCACTCCAGCCAGCCTTCCCAGTCTCCCATGGACAGCCTTCTTCTTCTGCATGAGGGAGCTGATTGCCTGGGCCACTCCTTTGCCATGGAGTCCAGAGGGCCTAGGCTCTCACCTAGGCACTCTGGGTCACTGCCTGTCCAGGTGCCGTTGACTGAGCAGTGTCGGCTGAGCAGCCCTGTGGCGTAGTAGCCTTCCCGGCACTCATAGACGATGGAGCTGGAGAAAACCAGGCTGTCACTGAACACAACTCGGGCATTGCTTGGAGTCCCAGGGTTCCCACAAGAGATCACTAGGAATCCAAAAGAGCACATTATTCATAAGAACAATGGTAGGTGTCACCTGGGGAACTGAGAACTGCCCAGAGTGGAAACCACATGCTACATAAGGGTCCTGTGGATAGAAAACACTCTCATGGTGCTTTCATGCCTGATCACCTCATCCCAAGAAGGGAAGGAGAAACCTGTATGAATTTTTTTTTTAATTCCTAAAAAATAAAGACTCTTTTTTTATTACCACATCTATTTTTTTTTAAATAGCAATTCCTTAACATCACCGAATATATAATCAGTGTTTAAATTTCCTAATTGCCTTGTTATTTCTTACAGTTGATTCATTTGAATCAGGATCCAAATAAGGTCCACCACATGATATTTGATTTGCACAGCTCTATGTCTTTTGAGCCAAGATATTACCCTTCCCTCTCCTGTAATTTATTTATTACAGAAGCCAGGGCATTTGTCCTGTAGAATTCCCCACTTTCTGGATTTTGCTAACTGCATCAGTGAGGTACTGTTGAACACGTTCCTCTGTCCCCGGTAGTTCCTGTAAGCAAGTTCCATTTTTTGGCAAGGGTACTTTATAGGTGCTTTTGTGTCTGTCTTATTGTATCACATCAGAGGCGCATAATGTCTGGCTGTTTCCTTGCTGATGATGTTGAGACTGATTGATGGGTTCAGATTTGCCCGCCTAATCCAGCATTTTAAAGTTTCCTGTTAGTTTTTCACTTAGTGGTTTTAGCAGCAATTGATAACTGTTGGCTAGATTCGTTATTTAATTAGGGGTTGGAAAATGGTGATATTCTAACTCTATTATTTCTTCTGCATTAGCTGGTGTTCTTTAATAAAGAACATTCCTTCATCAAATATCCGCTTACAGTTCATACCGGAAGGTGGGATAATGCTTGCTTTTCTTTTTCTGTTTTTAAAATCAAATGTCACAATAATGAGTTGGTTCCCTAGCAACCTCCAAAGGTGACCAGTGAGCTTATTGAAGAATCATTAGGACCTCATGGATTGAAATGTATTAACTATGATTCTATTCATTGCCATTATTACTCTTATTAATGCTTAAACTGTTCTATTTTTAGCTATTGGGAGCCTCTTGAGGTTGGCTCTTGCATTCCTTTGACATGAGCCCAGTTGTCTTTGGTTGCTTCTTTGCTTTTTGGAGTGACAAGATGTTCCATGTTCATCTTGTACATTTCCTACCCAAGATATGGAATCAGCCATTTCTCCAAAAAGCCTTAGTTCCTTTTAATGGAGAATGGATTTAGACACCACAATCTGGAAGCTAAGGGTACTCATTGCTATTGAGCTGGGCATTGATGCTAGACTTTTTCAGTGGACAGATCTAGAATTGATACTTCATTATAAGTTTATATTTATATTGCCAATCCAAATTTAGGATTAAGGGTTTTACCTTAACTTCTTTTATATTGTGTCTCTTTTATGATGAAAATCTTGGTTATTAATGATATTAAATTATTTGTTTTATCCATATAATATATACATATGCATGTACACACACACACACACACACACACACACACACACACACACATATGGAGCCTGGGTGGCACAAACGGTTTGCAATCGGCTGCTAAGCCAAAGGTTGGTGGTTCGAACCAACTCAGTGGCTCTGTGGAAGAAAGGCCTGGTGAACTGCTATTCTGTAACACATGGGGTTTCCACGAGTTGAGGGCTGACTCGATGGCAGCCAACAACAACAATATGAATACATATATAATATTTTCAGAATAGCAATACCAATATTATTACTAACAATATGATAGGTGAAAATAGTTTAAGATTTTTTGCAGTTCTTTTGTCCTTATGATATATACTGCAGTCAAATTACTGTGATTTAAAGCCACCTGAAATAATTCTCTGGGTTCATAAGCCACCAACTTGATACATGGTTAGGCTTTTTTTTCCATTTTAATTTTTATGTTTAGAGATTGCTTGTTTTTCACCTTTGATTTCATTTTATTTTATAATTACGTACAACATTTACATGGTCCCAAGGTCAAATCTACAAAATGATTCCTACATATTTAATATAACATATAGGACTGGGCATCTAATCATCCAACAAACTGTATCCTACTTGCTGGGGATACAAAGATGGCCAAGTCATGTCCCTGCCCTTAAGGAGCTTGTCTAGTCTAAGAGAACTAGCTGTAAACAGATGAATTAAAATATGACATCATAAGAATTACACTTGAAGGAAAAAAAGCACTAAGAAGAGAGCAGCTTATTGGGGCTGGAGGTAAGAGGTAAAATTTGAGTAGAGTCTTGAAGGATGAGTAGGAATTTGTTAAGGGAAGTCATAAAAGAGCTGGCTGGGTATGTGCGCACACACGCACACACACACACACACACACTCACACACACACACACACTCATTCAACAAATATTCAGTTCCAGGTGCCTTAACTACCCACCTTTTGTTCCCCGAATACTTCTGACATGCTGACTGACTCCATCCAGGGATCCCAGTGCACGTGAAAGGGACCTTGGTCACAGTAGGTATTTTAAAATATACTGAATATATCTCTTGACAATATACTCTGCTACCACAAGTTCTCTTGCTATACATAGATAATTTTATAGAAATTAACTTTGCCAATATCACCCCCATGAAAGGCAGGACTTTGGGCAGATGTGTGGGAGAGGGCACTGACTCCTCTGTCTCATTTCCTGGGCAGACGTCCCTGTTCAGGGGCCAGAATATCCTTCTTTGCGCCACAAGACTATGCCACAATCTCAGTTTCAAACAGCCTGCTTTCTTCTAACCACTGCCTGCATCTTTTTTTCTAATTGTTGTAAAAATATGGGTAAGACAACATTTGCCAATTCAACATTTTTCACTTGTACATTTCAATGAAACCAATTACATCAATCATGTTGTGCAACCATCACCCACATCCATTGCCGTATTTTCCAACCCCATAAACAGAAACTCAATGCTAGCAACACAAAGCTCTCTCTCCTTCTAGGGTGGGGTCTCTGGTGATATTTGATCCCACTGAGACCTACGACTCATTGATCCTACCACTTTTTCATTGACTCTTACTCAGAAACCTGTTCCCTCTTTAGATTCCAAGATTCATCATAATCACTGCTTTGCATACACCCTCATCTCCCTTGTCATTTTCTACTGACATCTTAATTGCCTAGTAAAACGCCAATGCTAACCCAACACCTCTACCTACTCTGTGCCTGCACCTAAGTAGCAAAACGTGCTTGAACAAAAAAGACCAACGGTGACTATTTTCTCTTTAAAGTTCTGACTTCTTACCTTAAGTGAGCCCTCAGTGCTGCCTGGAAATTCTACATTTCCCTATTAGCATTCACACTCCTACCTTGCTAAATGACTATTTCATATCTTCTCTTTCTCTTCCAGCATATTCTCATTTGGCTTTACTCTCAGCTGTGAAACTTGCTCCCTCGCTAGGAGAGCGCTATCAGGCTGTGTTTTAGAGGGAAATGGAGAGATCTGGGGAGGAGCTGCAAAAAGTTGGACTCTGAGAAGTTTAAAAAAGAACTTTTTGGGGGGACATTTAGGAATGCATGGGGAAATATAATTTCTCCCATTGCAGCTACTTCAGAAAACATCATTAAGGGTCTATATTACTTGTAAAAGATTTTAAAAAATTGGATTAGCATTTCTTTTGACATTTTCCATGTCTGTTTAACACAGTATCTCCCCTTAAACTGTAAGCTCCTAGAGAGCAAAGGGTATGTCTGTCCTTGTCACCACTGTATCCCCAACACATACCACAATATCTGGCATATAGTTCTTGAATCAAACAACATGAGAAATGAATGCATTAATGGGCTAAATTTAGTCTCTTCTGGTTTCTTTCCTTCTTAGCTGAAAGTGGGGATTACTAATGAAGACAAACATGAACTATCTATTTGTATCCATTATACACCAGCCCAAGGGTTCAAATGGGGCCATGGATTTTATCTGTGAGTGTGAGGGTAGGCACGTGGGGGCAGGAGAATTGGGGAAGAGCACCTGGGGGTAGGCAAAGGGGAAAAGCAGAATGGGTCACATACGTTACCTCCACACTCAGGCTGTGTGCCGCTCCACATGCCGTTGGCTTGACAGGTCCGCTCTGATGATCCCCGGAGCACATGGCCAGCTTCACAGCTGAAGCGCATGAGACTGCCTGGAGCAAAGCTATCCCCCAAACGGATGCCATGGGCAGGGATCCCAGGGTCACCACAGAAGCCCATGCTGGTTCCTATGGACCACAACCAAATAAACCCTGTTGTTTTTAGCATGGAAGAAAAGGGAGTGGAGGACACGGAGAGAGAAAGAGGCTGGACCACTGTCAAGGGGAAGCAGTGGGCTTCAGGAATGAGAAGTAGTGAAAACTGTGTGCCCAGCATAGGTTACTTGGACAGGCTTCTGCCTCACTACTCAGTAGTGAAAGAACACAAATGGCTGAGGTCAGGGGTCCGTCCCCGGGAACCACATGGCAGAGAGAAGTAGGAAGACAGAGGGAAGGTTCTATAGTGAAAATTATGCCTCCATCTTTGGCCTGTGCCAATCTGGAATTTCAGTGGTCTAGGCTGACCACATCTCCTCCTTTCTCTTTTACGTCTTCCTTACCCAAATGGCCAACCAAATCTTCTGATTCCTCATTAGCTTCTCCATTCCCAATGCCACTGTCTTAGCTTAGATGCTCAACATTCTCTTGCCTGAATTACTGCAAATGCCTCCTAACCAATATCTCTTCTTCTTAAACTCTCCCTCTCATCTACCTTCCACCTAATCCTCAAATCTCTACAATGAACAACCAACAACCACCAATTCTTGCTTCTTTCCTGCTGAAACATATTCATGGGCTTCCTGGTGCCTACAGGATAAAATGTCAACAACTCCTTAGCACAGCTTCATCTTCTCAACAGCCCAGCCTGGATTATGATCTTGGGCCTTTAGCTGATTCCCTACCCTCAAATTACTCAATGCACGTGTGGTCTAGATCAAATGTCTGGGACCTTCTTATTTCACTCTTGCTTTGCTCCCTGTCTCTTGCTACATTCCTGTAATTATGTGTCTTCTGACATTGTACAAACTTATCCAAGAGAGTGCTAAGGAACCAAGAGGTAAAGGAGGGTAGAGAACAGGAGACAAAGCCACAAGATCTAGTGCCTGTGGGAGCTGGCACATTTTATAATACAGAGAAGTACAGGGGCATCAGACTAAGCTGTGGTAAACGTGTGGGAGGAACAGGAAGATTAGGAACAAATGGCCACTGCACAAGAAGATAAAGTTTCCAAATGTTGTCACATCTATCTCCTCATGAACCCACATGTGCGGGCATCAAATGGCAACATCTGAGTGACCACACATTGTTTGCTGGAGTCAGTAAATGCTTAATTCATGTACACCTCACCACTTACCATTTATGACTCTTTCACCCTCTCAGTCTTGGAATTATTTTCTTTTTCTAGTCTAGTTCTAGACTCTGAGAATACTCTATAACCAATGTTTTCCATTCTGCTACCCACCAAAGCAAGGGGATCATTTAACTTTCAATTCAAATATATGAAAAAAGAGGGTCCATCACATTTGGCTAGGTTTTCCTGTCTTCTGAAGTTTTCCAGGACGTAGCTTGTGCAGCAGGCAGTAATGGGTCCTCTTGAAGGCAGCCTTGATGGTGAGTAGCTCCAACTCACACAGTGACTAGCTGACCTCAGCTGGAGCCAACACTATTGTAAAATAAGCACAGGAGTGGAGCTCTCCAATCCTGGGGCTTGTTCTGACACAATGGCCCCTACTGATATATGGGAAGCTGGGACAGAATATTATACCACTGGGGCAGAGTAAACAGATGGCAACTGTTGACTCTTTACTGAAGAGGTATATCAGAAAGATGGTGGTACTGTTGAGGTAGGCAATGATCTTCCTGAAGGATCTCTCAAATGCCAGGAATCTCTGCTTGTCTCTGATGGCCCAGGGGCTTATGACTCAAGGACTCAGGAGATTTTGTTATGCATCTTCTGGGTCCACTGATTGTATACAACAAGGCTCAAAACTTTGACCATGGTACCCTTGAAAGTGTATTTTCTAGGGTTTGCAAAAGATGGCTAGATGTAAGTTTCAGGAAAGCAGGCGCTTTGTCAGCTTTATTCACTAGTGTATACCTAGTGTTACTTCCTATTCTTCTCATCTCTTATTTTCTTATCTAAGGCATTTAGGGTCATTCAATCCTCAGCCTTAACACTTATAGTTGTAATACTGACTTCAGAGGTCTCCAGAGAAAAGAAGTTACAGGTTGGGATATAAGAGACTTTGCAAGAGCTCTCTGGATCCCACGCAGTGGGCCAGGGAAAACAACAGTGCAGTTAGTTAGGTTACATATACCAACAGGTAGGAGATACTCAAGGCTTTTTTTCTGGTTTCTTTCTCCCCTACCCTGCACTTCTCCTTCTCGTGGGGAACAAAGATCCCCCAAATAGATCAATAATGGCATCATTAGCCCACTGTCCTAGAGAAGTGTCTAGAAGGAAGAGCTTTATGCAAGCAGATTATTCACAGAAGGGACTAGAGCAGATGCATGCTTGGATCCCTTTCCTCTTTGGAATGCCTCTCCTTCCTGGGATTCGCTCTGTGGATAATTCAGAAGACCTCAATGGGCATGTCCCCTGCCCCTCATGCTATCTTCTCCAAGTCACTTCCACCAGAAGTTCAAACAGAAAAAAGTCAGGAGTCCAGTTAGCATGCCTTCCTCTAGTACAGGCTAAAGGAGTCCTTTCAGCTCATATGTAGTCCTGCCTGGTTCAGAGATTAGATAGGAGTGAGGGGCCAAAGTCCTCGCTGGTCACATAGAGTGATATGTCTTGGATTGTCCTGGGCAGTCAATAGCTCTCTGAAACCAGCCATAGTGGCCACTCCTTTGTGACTCTCTCCTTTCTGGGGAGACCTAACTAATATTTGGTCGAGTTCAATACTCTGGCAGGTCCTAAATTCTGGGAGGCAGGCTCATCTGGGAACCTCAAATGCAAGAACAAAGTACAAGTCGTGTGTCTTGTGAGTGAGGTCTCACACCAAGGAGA
>NW_004443951.1:24220025-24222283 GCF_000243295.1 Trichechus manatus latirostris | reverse complement strand
CTATCAGTGCCCTCACAGAGAGTAGTAGTAAAAAAACAAAACAAAACTGAAAGGAAGTCTGGAGACTGGTTTTCAGGCTGTAGGGAAGGAGACTATTCTACTAGGCAGCCAGGACACAAGATAAGTGGGTGGTGGGAAGGTGATAAGAAGGAAAGGAAAGCAGGCTGGGACTCAGGGGTCTGAAAGGAAAGAAAAGAGCATAGAAGTGAGTTTAGGTCTGGGCTCAGCAGCAGGGAAGTTTGAACTTCATAAACTTATGGAATCAAGTGTCTGGACAGAACTCTGGCCATATGTTGACTTCATGAAGTTGTGTCCTCCCTAGTTTTATAATCTCTTGGCTGTATGGGCTTGGCCAGAGCTGTTTAAGGGATGAACTTGGGCTCAGGCTATAAGCACTGAAGTCCAGCTGGGATCTCTTAAAACTAGGCTCTCTGCTGTGAGGGATGAGGTGCTGAAGACCTGACTCCCTCTTATCCTTCAATCAATAATTCACACCTTGGGAGCAAGTCCACCTCCCACTTCTCACCTGCCACAAGAGTTCCATTGCTCTCCCCACCCACCCCCAATTCCAACTCCATGCACCATACCTGAGCAGTGGGGGAGGGAGCCAGTCCAGTGTCCATCCAGCCCACACACGCGGGTAGCATTTCCCACCAGTGTCCGCTTGCCAGTGCAACTGTAACGTACGACAGCCCCCACAGCGTAGCTGTCTCCGGACATCTGGGCATGGGGCGGGGAGCCTGGATGGCCACAGGACACCACTGTGGGGAAGAGAAAACATCTCAGCAACTCTGCACAGGGGTGGAGAGTCATCACAGAACACATGTTAAAGTGTTTTGTAGTGGGAGGCAGGGAAGAAGAGAAAACCTCAGGTATCTACTGAAGCAAACTTCCTGCTCATACACCAACCTGGCATTGGCAACCACATCTACCCACCTGACTGTACAGTTTCCATATCTGCCAAGTGAAGCATAATACTTGCTGTTTTAAGAGTTGAATGAGATAAATGCCCAGCACATTGTAGGAACACAACAACACTAGTTTCATTTCCTTCTTGCTTTTTGTGCTTTCAGTAATTAATTTAAGTACAGTTTAGCACCTCTGCTAATAGCCAATTGGAAAAAGAAGAGACCACTGGCTTTCTGGAATATAGATTATCAGCAACTATTGAGCTATAGGGTCGCTATGAGTCAGAATCAACTGAATGGCAATGGTTTTCATTTGTTTTTTGTTTATTGAGCATTAATCATTTTTCGGGGAGATAATAGCTAGCCCAGTTTTAGACACTGGTCTGTACCCGAGGAAGAGCCTCATTCATGGTTCCCGCTGACTAAGGTAAGTCAAATATAAGATCACAATCTAAACATGATAAAACATGAGAAACAAGTCACCATGAGTGAGAATCAGCAGAAACGACAATAGCAGAATTAGACTCATAAAGACTATGATATTGGGAATTATCAGATACAGAATACATAGTAAATATATTTAATATATTAAGGGTATAAAAGGAACACATTTACAGAGAAATAATACACTATAAAGATAATTAAGCAAATTTGAAAAAAGAAAGACTTCTCAAATGTAAAATAAATAATAGAAGATACAAACTCAGGAACAGGTTAAACGTCAGCTTAGACATAGCTAAACACACAATTAGTGAACAGCAAGACAGATTTGAAGAAATTTATCAGAGATGGAAAATATGAAAGAAAGATTCAGATACATGGAGAATAGTATGAGATGGCCTAAGTTGGAGTTCCAGAAACAGTGAAGGGAGAATGAGGGAGAGGGAATATTTACAGAGATAACAGCTGAGAATTTTCCAGATTTCAAACAATCCAGGAAGCCTAATGAATCTCAAGAAGGATTAAAAAAAAAAAACCTAAATCTAAACATGGTGTAGGAAAATTCAGAATTCCTGTAATAAAGAGAGGATTTTTAGGCGGTGAGGCAGGAAAAAATAACCAGATTAACTAAAAGGTATGATAATTAGACTGAAAGCACACAAGTCATTAATAATGAAAGTCTAATAATAAAAGCCGGGAGATAGTGCCAGGAGAAAATAAGTGTCAATCAATACTTCTGTATCCAGCTAAATTTTCATTTAAGAACCAGAGAAAATGCGAAATACCAAAGACAGAGAAAAATTATTTTCGAAGGAGTGAAAGAGTGACAGCTGACTTCTCAATAGCAACAAAAGTGGTCAGAAGATAGTACAATGATTTCTTTAATGGGCTGAAAGAAAATAACTGCCA
>NW_004443951.1:24209644-24211992 GCF_000243295.1 Trichechus manatus latirostris | reverse complement strand
ACGTTTTATAATATGATAGGGTCAATTCATCAAGAAGATATAACAATTATAAACGTATATGCACCTAACGACAGAGATGCCAATTACATGAAGCAAAAACTGACAAAATTAAAGGCAGAAATAGACAAATCAGTAATAATAGTAAGGAATTTCAACATCCTACTTTCAGTAATGGATAGAACAAATAGAAGCTCAACAATGAAACAGAAGACATGAAAACACTATAAACCAACTAGACATAACAGACATCTGTAGAACACTTTACCCAATAAGCAGTGCACATGAACATTCTCCAGGATAGATCATGTTAGGCCACAAGTCCCAATACATTTAAAAAGACTGAAGTCATACAAAGTATGTGCTCTGACAACAATGTAATGAAGTTACAACTCAATAACAGAAGGAAATTTGGAAAATTCACAAATACGTGGAAATTAAACAACACATCCCTAAATAAGCAGTGAGTAAAATGAAGAAATCACAAGGGAAATAAGAAAATTCTCTGAGATGAATGAAAATGAAAACACAACATACCAAAACTTATGGGGTGCAATGGAAGCAGTATTTAGAGGAAATTTATAGCTGTAAATGTAAACATTAAAAAAGAAGATCTCAAATTAATAACCTTAAGGAACTAGAAAAAGAAGAGCAAAATAAACCCATGGAAGCAGAAGAGAGGAAATAATAAATGTTAGATCAGAGATAAATAAAATAGAGAACAGAAAAACAATATAGAAAATCAATGACATCAAAGTTCGTTCTTTGAAAAGATCAACAAAACTGACCAAGAGAAAACAGAAGATTCAAATTACTAAAATCAGGAATGAAAATGGGGACATTACCACTGACCCACCACAAATAAAAACTACTTACAGAGACACTGGGGGCGGGGACGATCCCATGTGCCATCTCCCTGGCAGCTGAGCACTGGGGTGCCCAGGAGGTAGAAGCCGTGGTTGCATTGGTATGACACTGTGGTGCCATAGCTGAACCTGTGTGGGCCAGTGGCGTGGACCTGACGAGCGCTGTTCTCTTGGTGCCCAGGATCTGTACAGTTGATGACTGCAATGGAATGGGTCAATTTGAGGCAGAAAGCTGGTCATGGAGACTTTCTTAAGCTTTTAAATGAGAATTCAGAAGTCCAAACTGGCATGCAAAATTTCCAGACCAACATTGGACAACGCAAAGCAGACCTTGCCTGGGAAGGTGAGCTGGTCCTGAGGTTCTTACAACCTCTCCCCTCCTTCCCACCTCCTCCCATACTGGTTAACTTCTTCCTCCCAGTGGTACCTTGCACAGACCTCTACTGTTGATTTCACCAGCCTGGATTGTGATTTATTGGAATACATGAGTTCCTTGAGGGCAGGGATATGTAGTCTCTGTAGTCCCAACACCTAGCTCAATGGTTCTCCCACAGCAAAGCTCCTTAATTGTAAAATTGATTCATTTGAACTGACTTGAACAGGGATTGGGCTCTTTGGGAAGCTGTTTTAATCACTTTTATGAGTATCTCAGGGACAGATTAACATCCTAGTGGATAAATTTGACATTATAATGTTAGATTTCACGTTATAATGTTAAAATAGCTTAATTCAAAACCTGGGAGATTTTATAATAATGACGATGTTCTTAATAACCCATGATGTGTGCTTTAGCTTAAAAGCATTTTCTCATTCATTATCTTACCTGAGCCTCATACTCATCATATGAGGTGGGCAAGGAAGGTATTTCTATCTTTCTTTGATAGCTGAGAAAACTGAGGCTCAGAGAGGTTGAGGTCACAACACAAGCAAGTAGCATTTATTCATTCATGGTATTTATTGAGATACACTGTGTGCCAGGCATTGTACTGGGCACAAAGAACATCACAGAATTTAGTCTAGATCGAGGTTTCTCTATCTTGGGACTATTGACATTTTGGGTTGATAATTCTCTGTTGTGGGGGCTGTCCTGTGCATCGTAGGATGTTTAGCAGCATCCCTGGCCTCTACCAACTAGATGTCAATAGTAGCCTTCCAGTTGTGACAATCAAAAACATTTGTAGACATTTGTCTCCTGGTGGGGGGGTGGACAAACAAACAATTATCCTATTTGATAAGTACTCTGATGGGGTAGCAGAGAATGTTCTGGAAGCACAAAGTAGGGCACTTCTCCACATGCAGGCAGTAGAGTAGGAAAGGCTTCCCAGAAGAACTGACATTTAAGCTGACTCTATGGTTGAGCAAAAGTCACCCAGACAAAGAGAGGGTGAGGGGGACAGAGAAGAATGCACTGGAAGAAATGGTGTGTGTGACGCCCTGGGGGGCACAGGGGCACACCGCACATGTGAGGGTGGCACAGTGGTTAAG
>NW_004443951.1:24205429-24208857 GCF_000243295.1 Trichechus manatus latirostris | reverse complement strand
GTCTCTCTGCCTCTTTCCCTCCCCCTTCATTCCATCCCCATAGATTCTCCGCTTTTTATTTTTCATTCTAACTGTTCTGCTTAATTTACTCCATCATGAATGGGCCTCTATATGGTAATGATAAATTATTTACTCTATAAAATGTAAACAAGGCTGTTTTCCACTTCTGTTTTGAAAGATGAAACTAAGTGTCGCCTTCTTTATATAACCACAGTGAAATTTTATGCAGTTGTATCTAGCTATGTGGTTGATAAAGTTTCCCTTTTATGATCTTTCTCTGCCCCGAGTCTTCTCTATTCAAGTCAAAATGATGTCGATGAATTCACCGGCTTCTGCTCCTCGGTTACAGAATCACAGACAGCAGAGGTTCTGGGGGTGGAGTGGGAGAGGAAGGATGACTCACTTCTGCAGGTGGGCAGCATGTCGCTCCATTGACCACTGGCCAGGCATTGGGACCTGGCGGGCCCCTCAGCCACATACCCAGGGTTGCAAACAAACTTGACCACATCGTTGAGGTTAAACTGATTGCCCTGAGTGAGGCCATTGACAGGGTTGCCTGGGTGTCCACAGGTGATTGCTGTAATCAAAACAGAAAATAGGTAAGCCCTCCTATTATTCCACATCCAAAAAAGGTCAACCTCTTCTCACCTGGCATTTCTCATGCATTATCAGGGAAATTCAGCCCTAAGTCTAATTTCAGTCTCTTATGCTGCAAAGGCCTTTATTTCCTGGCATCGTCGTGGGGATAGTGCACCTTCCTTGAAGGCATGTCCATAGCATGGACAACTCCAGAGAAATCATTCTATGACTTCCCATGGGGCTTTACCGGCCTGGGCTGTAGTTCTCTCTGGTTCAGGTAGTCAGTCCTGCCTTATTTCCTCTGCCTCTGATCCCCTCAGCCTCCCATCTTCATTCATCATTGCTAGATATACTGATGACCATCCATCAGCTGATTCAGACCCATCTTAGCTCCTGGGCCAATCTTGACAGAGCCGGAGTCAACATAAACCAAGGTGTACAGAGAGGTCCACCACCCTGCAGAGCAGTAGCCCAGGCAAACTGCAGGGAAACAGAGCTGCTGTTAGGAAAGGCCCCTGACTCCTTCCTTGTGAAGGGAGCTCCATTAGTGTAGGGCCTGGACTCTCTGTGCTCTTTTACTTACTCTGCCCCAGGAAATGTGGAGTGACTGATCTGCACAATTTGGGAAGAATGAGCCACCACGCTTGGCTCAGCTCTGCCATCTTTCTCTTGGGACCTAGCTGCCTGCAGAGAGCACATGTTCTCCTCCACTCTTCTTGAGGCAGGCTCTCCCCAACAGTGCAGGGATGCCTGCCCCAGTGTACTGTGACCTGATCAGGTGGGTGAATCTACCCCATTCTGGGGTTTATTTAAGGGGCCTCATTTGACCCTCACATTAAGCTACATTTTCCATCTTAACTTTCATCAGCTCTAGCTATTTGTTGAGAATATAGGCAGAGGTGGTGGAGTATGGGTCTTCAGAATAGAAGTGAAATTGTGAAATAACTGTGTGGGAACAGAAAGGGAGATGACTGAGGACGTGTAGAAAGAGAGTTGGAAAGTTTTGAGAGTCTGGTTGGTATTAGAAAACTTGAATTTGTATGTGATGGTAGCTAATGTAGTGCCAAGAATAGAGCAAATAGTTATAAAGATTTGTTCCTTCTACTCTTGCCTTCCTTTTTCCAGATCCCCAAAATAGCTGTGCTCCACAAGAGAACGAGGCTTGTAATCTGACAAGTGGTGGCATCATCACCACCACCACCACAACAACAAAACCAGCAGCTGCTTAACATCTGTACCAGGCACTCTGTTAAATATTTACATCTGTGAAGCTATTTAATACTCACAATAATCTTTGAGATATCTGCTTTTTATAGATAATGAAACTGGGACCTAGAGAGGTAACTTAACATGTCTAAAGTCATATTATATAGTTATACTATATATAGTGACAAAGGGGATGTGAACTCAGGCAATCTAGATCCAGGGCATGAGCCCCTAAATATTTTATTATACTGCCTTTCAATAGAGACCAGATATAAAATTGAATGTATTTAGGTCAGGTAGACATTCTCCATTTAGTCCAGACCCCAACATTCCCAACTAGTTATAACCCAAATCTCTTTACACCTTAAGTGTCAATTTCCAGAAGCCATTTGAATTTGCATCATCTGTATGAAACCAGATATGTTTTATTTAGACACACCTGGAAGGGTGACTGAATATAGCTGGATCTTGCTTTTCATAAAGCTAATACTTAAGAAGTTATTAAGACTAATTTTTCCATGCAATACTTATGTTTAAAATTGTGGTAAATATGTAGGTAACAAAACATTTGCCATTTCAACAGTCATGCTTTGCTTATTGAGTAAGTTTTATTACTTTATTGCCCTGTCTCATATATTAAAAGCCAAACTAAGGAGAAAAATTAAAAACAAAAACCTGCACTTTAAAAGTTCACTTTAGGGAACTTTCAAAAGTGAAGAACTTTCCAAATAACTTCCAGGCAGCTGAGGATAATAGTGGCCACTCACATTTAAAATATCAGATTAATAAGACGAACAATAAAAACCATAGAGAACCCAGACTTGCAGAACAACTAGAAAACAGAGAAAGCTACAAATTGAAAATACCCTGTAAGTAGGAAAATAAACACTAAACTTGGACAGAACTATCTCTTATGCTCCTATTGCAAGTCTTTTTGGAAAGCAAGAGTATATAAAAAACCTTTATGGAAAAGAGAAGTGAGGAACAGATGAAAGGCTTAAGATTGATCTAAAATCACTGTTAGAAAGAGAAAATCCACCTTGAATGTAAAAATATTGAAAGAGAATCCTGGTGTGTTAGTGAACAGACTACAGGCAAGGGACTTAAAAGTGTGTGTGATTCCTCTCCATGTCTTCTGGAGGAAACATATTAAAAAGAAAGAAAGAAAGATGGGAGGAAGAAAGAAAGGAAGGAAAGAAGGAAGGAATAAGAGGTATGCTTTTCCGATTGGGTAGTAAAGGGAAAAAGAAGCAAAGTTGGGGGACTGGTGGCAAAATTTAGGAATCTGCAAGACAAAAGAGAAACAAGCAAAAAAAAGCATTGGAGGACACACATTTTTTCCTTATCACACACACACAAGCTTCTGTCAAAATACAAAACAATACAAAGCAAAAACACTGTACTTTGCTACACTGACTGAAGAGGGTGCTCTTGTAAATAACCCTAAATCCACAAAATGAATAGAAAATATCAGCCTACATCTATAAAAAGCTGCTATAAGAAAACAGAAAACAATAAAAACATCTCAGCTCAGCTGATGAAAATCCCACTGAACAAAACAAAATACACAAAGCAGAAGAAAACTGTAATAGTACTCTAAACTGAATTAGATATTCTCAAATAAGCATTTGGGGGATATGAAT
>NW_004443951.1:24202549-24203864 GCF_000243295.1 Trichechus manatus latirostris | reverse complement strand
AGAATTCAAACCAAAAAATACTAAAAGTGACAAAGAAGGACATTTTTAAAGGCTAAAAACTACAATTTGCAATACCTAATACAGCAACTACCTTTATGTAGGAGAAACTACAGGAGATGGAAGGAAAAATAGATAGAAGCACACTAATAATAGGAAAATTTAGCACACATCTGTTGGAACAAAACAGGTTAAGCAGACAAAAAATAAGTAAGAATACAGAAGATATAAACAACATAATCAATAAGGTAGATCTTGTGTGTGTGTGTGTGTGTGTGTATAAACATGAAGATATATATATAAATACAACTTTACACCCTAGTGCCCTTTCTTCTCAAGTGCACATGGAACATTCCTAACAATTTATCACATATTAGGTCACAAAGAAAGCAGCAATAAATTTTATAAAGTAGAAATATATCTAATACAATAAAAATAGAAATGACAAACAACAGAAACAAAAAGTTTCTTCCACCTGAAAATTTATTTTGAAAGGCTTGTATTAAAAAACTCCTATGAAAGGGGAAATTAATACCTGACTTAGAGAATTTCTGAAAGACAATAAAAACATTACATACATATTAAAGCAGTTATCACAGGAAATTTCAGTCATAAACACACTAATAAAAATCAGTAACAATGGAAGAATGAAAATAAATGAATTAAATTTACAACTTGAAAGTTAGAAAAAGAACAAAAAGTAAACCACAAGAAAATATGAGAAAGGAAGTAATCAAGATGAAAGCAGTAATTAATTAGGTAGAGAACTGAAAAGTGATGGGGATGTAATGATCACATCTTTGAAAAATTGACAAAATACACAAAAAAATCTCTAGGCAACCTAATTACGAAAAAAAGGGAGAAAGTACATGTTGAATCTGAGCCCCATGACTAGGGAGAGTGGACAACATACTTACGCACACAGAAAGGGGTCTTGCCCGACCAGTGATGATCCTGCTGGCAGATTCGCACAGACATGCCGATGAGGCGGAAGCCAGCGTTGCACTGGTATACCACGCTGCCCCGGTAGTTGTAGTTCTCCCCATTGATGTGTCCATTCACGATGGGCTCAGGAATCCCACAGTGTCCGGCTTTGGTGGCGGATGGAGGAAAAGAGTAAATCGAAGAGAAGCTCACAGACCACAGCCTGACCAGACTGAGTCCAGCACAGCTGGATGGTGCCTGTCTACCAACACTGACTATTCTGACAGGGATCACAATAGAGGGTCCCAGACAGAGCTGGAGAAAAATGTAGAACAAAATTCTAACTCACAAAAAAAAGACCAGACTTACTGGTCTGACAGAGACTGGAGACACT
>NW_004443951.1:24200777-24202265 GCF_000243295.1 Trichechus manatus latirostris | reverse complement strand
CAAAACAATATGTGTATTAATTGTTTAATGAGAAACTAATTTGCTCTGTAAACCTTCATCTAAAGCACAACAACAAAAAATTAAAAAAAAAAAAAGAGACGCTCATAGAAAATGAGGTGCAACTTGGCCAGGGTTGGGGGGCATGGGGATGGAGGGGAAAAGGGCCAAGGAACGCAACTACCCTATGATGCTGAAAGCTTTCAGCAGGGCTTCCAGACTAAGATGGACTAGGAAGAGAGGCCTGATGACTGATTTCCCTAAACCAGCCAATGAAAATAGATCACAATAGTTTGATCCACAACCGATCATGGGGATAGCGCAGCACCTGGGTGTTTTGTTTCACTGTGCACGGGGTCGCCATGAGTTGATGGCAGCTAACAAGAACAACACAATCACCCATCATTTTTCCCATCTTCCCCTAAGAGTAGCCATTCAGGAGTGACTTCAGGGATTCTAGACATGATAGAAATGGTGTTGAGGAATTGGTGATACCAAATCCCAATGTTGCATCCAGTTGACAATATGTGTCTCTGGCCATACATCTCTGGGCTTTAGTTTGAGTGTCCATACACGGGTGAGAAGTTATCACTGTTACCTCTCTGTCTCAGGGATCATGCCCCTCTTTTTCTCATCAAAACACATTTATTTAGCACCTACTGCATGGTGTGGGGCGGCAAGGGGCATCACCATCTGCATTAAGGCAGTCAAAGCCTAGTTATGCTGAAAATATGTATGTAAACACAGATGGTTTGGCTAAATTCATTCTTCTTTATCCTTGAGTGGTGAGGAACACAGACAAGAAAAACCTAGGTGAGTTATTAAATGGGGTTTGAGTAGAGTGTATACCTCGTATTTCCACCAGAATCTTTTGGCTCTGTGTGGAAATAACCTTTGATTGTGTTTCTAACAGGTGCTTAAGATAGTAGGAGGTCAGCACTGTTCACCCTGTGACAGACCATCCAATCCACCTATTAGGTTTGTACAGCTGCGACTCTTCTTTGGACTTAAGGGGTCCAAGAAACAAGTGAGAAGAGAGAACACTTTAGAGTCTAAAAGGGGGTGATTCTCTGGCTCAGGCAGGGAATTAATTAGCCATGGGGGAAAGGATAACTTTGTCCTTTGTAAGTCAGGTTGTTTAATGTCTCTGTCATTTGCTTATTACACACACACACACACACACACACACACACACACACACACACAATACCAAATAACTAGCTGCTGTTGAGTTGACTCTGACTCATGGCAACCCCACGTGTGTCAGAGTAGAACTGTGCTACATGGGGTTTTCAATGGCTGATTTTTTTTTTGTAAGTAGATCACTTGGCTTTTCTTCTGAGACATACATACATACATATATATGTAAGTATATACATATACATGTATAATGTAAGTATATACATACACATGTATACACACACACATATATGTGTGTGTGTGTATATATATATATGTAGCCCTGGTGGTGCAGTGGTGAGAATCTCGGCT
>NW_004443951.1:24187090-24200567 GCF_000243295.1 Trichechus manatus latirostris | reverse complement strand
TAAATATATATATATTTGCTAATATATAATATAGAAGGCATTTTAAGTTGTATTACAGGAATGTGTCTCTGTAGCTGCCCAGAGGTGGAGGCTGGGACTTCACCCATCACACAAGGACTAACATAAAGCATCTTCCATGATCAGAACCCATCAAAGGTTTTGTCTCATCAGACTTGAAGCTCTTCTCATTCTTTTGGGCACCCCAAGAGAAGCTAGTCCAGAGTTTTAGTCATAGCAGATGCCCAATAATTGGTGTTAAACCAGTTTAGATCAAGCATTTAATGACAGTAGGTAAAGTGATACTGTTCAAAGATTGGACCCCAGCTTTGGAAAAAATCTAACCTGTCTTGAGAAGGAAAAATGGGCAGTATAGGCCTGGGGTGGTTACTTACCAAGGCAGCGGACTTCAGAGCCACTCCAGAGCCCATTGGCCATGCACTCCCGCACCCTTGAGCCCACCAGTGTGTATCCGGAATTGCAGGAGAAGATGGCCGTTGCTCCGTAGTCGGACAGTGTTCCAATGCGGTGTCCGTTGGGGGGGATGGGGAGCTCTCCACAGGAAATGACTAAAAAGATCACAAGATGCTCAATGAACCAGCCCTGAGGGGAGGGACACGTGCTATGCCTGATTAGCCAGAATAATGACAAAAAAAGATCTGGTCAATCTTACTCTACTGGAACGCACTAACCAGAGCATGGGTCATGACACTGTATATGTGATGTTACACTGCACAGAAGTCCTCAACTGCAGGTGTCACCAGAAGCACGTGAGGTGCTTTTAAAATGCCAGGCTCCACTCTAGAGCCATGACTTGCAATTACTGGAGATAGGGCCCAAGCATGTGTATTTTGTGAAAACTCCTCAGATGATCTAGATGTGCACCCTGGTTAGGAACCACTGCACTAGAGAGATGGCAATTCTGTGGTATGCTCTTAAGTGCCCAGGGCAGACACTGGAAATCAATTTCAATTTCATTGTTCTTTTCTGCTGAGCCTAGCAGCAGCCTCACATTCCTTCTCAACACCACTGCAGACAGCCACTAACTAGCTGGCCTATGAGATGAGGCCCAGTTGTCAAGGCTGCATTAAAATGTGAGCAGCTTCATTGAATGGTGTTCTTACACACTCGTGACTTCTTTCACTCTGCTGTATACGTGGTTATATGCCACGGTGGAGTCTGTACTATGATGCATTAACACAACAGTGTCTTGAGTTATAGGTATGAGACAATACCACTCCTTCTCCCACTCAGTCCCAAATTTCCCGTTTCTCATTGACAAGCTATCTCCTTCTACCCCTTTATAATCATTTACTTCCTCTATGCCACTCTTACTGATTAATATTATGAGGGTTGTAGTGGATGCTGTGGTGTGCCACCCAGATCTCCCTTTGGAACCTATGGTACCAGGTATATGGTAGGAACCTCATGAATGTTGAATAAATGAATTAGTATATGTTTGTCTAGAGAAAGGCAGCTTTTAATAAGATGCCAAGATGCCAAGAAGTACTTCCTCAAAGGAGAAGGCATTTTCCCAGATTCTAATTCTAAGTAAGTGTCCAAAAGAGATAAACTGCAATTCCAGGTGATAGTCCTCTTCTCCCTGTCTGTCGTGCTTTACCCCACATATGAGACAGTTCAGGGTTGGAGGCACTGTGACCAACTTGCCCACCCTCCCCTCCTGGGCTTACTTTGGCAGGTGGGCAGAGACTCCCCAAGGCTCCATCTGCCATTGGCCTGACAGCGGATGACCCTTTGGCCAGTATAGTAGTAGCCAGGGTCACAGATGAGCATCAGCTGGGCCTGGAACTGGTACTGTGTCTCAAAGATGAGCCTCCACCGTCCATGTTCCACACTGATACTGCTGATGTCGGGACAGGTCACAGCTGGAGAAACAAGGGGAGGAAGGAGGATTAATTAATTAATTATGGAAGACACTGGCAAAAGCCCAGAGCTGCAGACTGGGAGACCTTAATGCAGTAATGACGAATTCAAACACTTTCAGTCCCTAGGCAGGTTTGGTAAGTGAATGGCGGGGGCGGAATATGGCAAACTGGGGCGTGCAGGTCCTGCAGAAAAAGGGAGGCGGCACTCAGTCAACACTGATTGTTGGATGTAAGACTGAAGGTTCCATTTGGTTGGATTTTCATTTTTCAAGAGAAGACAGAAATCTAGATATTTATGTAAAATTGCCCGATTTTAAAATGTTGGGGAGTAATTCATAATCTGAAAAAAACACAGTGTAGATTCCCATACCCCCACATCTTTGGAATGGTTATGGTCCATTAGGCTTGTGTGACCTTGGTCTTCAAGTTGAACTCTAGCTCTGTCAGTTTAGAGTTTTATGATTAAGGGACATTCATGCAAACTTTCTGAACTACAGTTTCTCCATCTAAAAGGGAATTGATCGGATCATTCCTAAGTTCTATGATGGTTTATGGAAACATCTCAGGGCACAGTGGTCTATCAGTGCTTTGAGACTTTTTAACTGGAACACCAGTGGGCAGAGGACACCACTCACCTGCCTCCTCTCCTTGAATCCCTCAGCCTCCATGCATGTGTTTTTCTCATTACTGGGCCTTTTGCTCACTCCTTGTAGGAATCTTTTCAGCTGCTCACCCAGCCCCTCCTTACACCACCCTCTAACACCCGAGGACTCACCGACACATTGTGGGGGGATGTTGTTGTTGCTCCACAGGCCTGTCTCCAGACACTCTGCTGTAGCCTCAGCCCCTGCCTGGAGGTGGAAGCCTTCACTGCAGCTGTACACAGCCTTGGTCCCCACCGTGTACTCCTTTCCAAACACCATTCCATTCTTGGGGGCCTCAGGAATCCCACAGGAAAGAGCTGACCAAGGGGAAAAATATGTCATGAGGATTTCTGGTTCAAGATAGTGGTCTGAGAACTTACTTTTTTTCTTTCCTCTCCCTCAAGACTTCAATAAAATTATAGTAAATAACAAATAAAAGGAAAAAACCTCATAACAAAAAAGAAAATGGGAGAATAACCAGTAGATGAGAGATTTAAAAAAAAATATTTTTGAAGATGGAAAGCAGACAGATGCCCCAGCCCAAAATATATGGGAGGGGTTACAGAGTGAGACCAGTTCTCCTCTATCCCTTCCCACAAATACAGTGTAGTGGCAGTAGGCATACACTTTCTAAACAAAATACAGAGGGTTATTCTTTCTCATTTACAGAGGAAAAAAACCAACTCCCTTGAGAGAATTAGAGCTGGTAGGGTAGGAGCTGTCATCTCAGAGTAAAGCTCCTTTAATTCTAGGACTTAAGGGCTCTCAGTATAAAGGCTGCCTCTCTACCTGCTCATGTCTGCTGCATACTCAACTCAGCTTCTCATTCATGAGAAAGACATAGTGGGTAAAAATATCTGTATATAACAACAACAAAGGTAACCTACATCTGCTGCCTGGAAAAATCAACCTAGTCTTTTCTTTTTAAATATGAACAATCAAGGATCACTACACATATGAAGAAAATCAGCATCATGAAAGAGATAAAATAAATAGAAAGAACTCTCCTCAGGAAACAGAAAATACATAATTTTAAAACTTCTGATTAGTAGTTTATTGAGGCAGTCAAGGTGACATATTGCATTCACAAAATGAGAACGGAGTGCTTAGAAAAAGAAAAAAGAACAGGAAGAGCTGCTTTAAATTAGAAATACAAATGCCAAAATAAGCATTGAATAGAAGGGCTGGAGATTAAAAGTAAAGGAAAATTTCCAGAATATAGACCAAAAACAAAAACTAAAGAAAACCCCCAAAACCAAAACAAAAGCCTCCCCAAACCCTCTCCTCCCCCTACACCCCCCAAAAAAACTATCAACATTGGCTAACAATCATGGCTGGTGCTTCTAAAATTTCAAGACTCAAGAAAAGGCATAGGGATAGGGCTGTATTATAATGTGGGGAAAGGAGGATTGTCCAGAGTTGAGGGGTTGGGATACCAAGATGGAGGAAGGATTCAAAGGCCAGACATGGGAGCAAAAGAGGATAAGGAAAACAGAAGACATGATAAAATAAGGAAAATGATATTCTTCTGATATCTAAACAGCAAGCCTTTGAGCTCAACCAACTGCCTTGCTTCCTTGAACTCCTTGGGAAAAAAAAAAAAATACTTAGAATCCTATTGGCATTTTGCCTGCAGAGTCAATCTGGATAAAACAGGAGAAGGAAATGGGCAGCAGGCACTTCTCACTGGTCCTGGCCTGGCCCCTCTCTTGTGGATAACTAAGAGGACAGGGGACAGTCTCCCAGCTTGAGAGACTAGAAGCTTGAGCCTCATGATTTCCATGCCAAACACAGTCCTCCAAACCCAGAGGCACTTGAGGAACATTTTCTGTGGGTAGGAGAGAAGGGAGTACAGTCATAAAGTATTTGAGGCCTGTGCTGAGAGGAGATCTCTAAGGGAAAGACTATATACAGTGGAAGAATGGGTAGGGGTGGAGCAGGGAGGGAGGGAAAGATAAAGGAGGCATGGAATCAGACAGTGTGAGCCTCTGTGGAGATATATTTGGAGGTAGAAAAGTAATGGTTTGGAAGAAGCAATAGGAAATTGGAAATTGGAAGAATTCCAGGCCCTTCCTGGCTCTGTGAATGCAGGAAATGCGGGGATTAATACTCTCCCCCTGGTGGCACAGTGGTTGAGTGCTCAGCTGCTAACTGAAAGTTCGGCGGTTTGAATCCACCAGCTGCTCTGAGGGAGACCAATGTGGCAATCTGCTTCCTTAAAGATTACAGCCTTGGAAAACCTATTGGGCAGTTCTATTCTGTTTGAGAGGGTTGTCGCTATGGGTTGGAATCGACTCCACGGCAATGGGTTTGTTAGTACTTGAAAGGCCCACAGCATATATGTTCTCAGGGGAGAGCCATAGTCTCCATGGAGGGAGGAAGTGAAGAGAGCCTTCTGGGTGGTGACCAAGGACATATACTTGTTGGCCATGGAACTAGGATTACAGAGAGCACAGAAGAGACATCAGTGGGAGGCTGGCGGAGGGGACAGGATGAAGAAACACACAGCAGTATTGGGATGAGTGGACAGAAGCCTAACAGGGCTTAATTTTGGGTGATGATGAAAGATAACAGGGATGAGAGGCACATAGGTCCCAACTGCAGATCTGGAATAAAGTGATGTAGAGGAGTTGATGTAGTTAGAGATGCAAAGACTGAAGCCAAATGACATGTGGTATTCGTGGACAGTCTCTGTGGCCTTTGCTTAGGGTTTCAAGTAGAATATTAATACACATTGTTTCTGTTCTTTGAGAAGATTGTGAGGATGAGAGATGATAGGTGCCATTAAAAAATACTTTACCACCCTGGGAACCAATGAAAAATAAAATGAAACAACAGTGTGATTTTCTGTTTTTGTTCATACAGATGGCAAAGGGCTTCTTTTTTTTTTCAGTGTAATACACTTTGATGAGACTGTGAGAGAAAAGACAACTTTTACTTGCTGCTAGTGGAAATATAAATGAGGACAAACTTTTAGAAGGGCCATGTGACCATGGGTATCAAACCCCATAAGTTTTGCATAAGTTATGCAAACAAATCAGTCTTGGAGGAAGCACAAACAGAACGCTCCTGAGAAGCAAGGATGTGAGACTCCATCTTGCTTACTTCGGACACGTCATCGGGAGGAACCAATCGCTGGAGAAGGACGTGCATGGGAGAGGTTCAGTGAAAAAGAGGGAGACTCAATGAGATAGATCAACACAATGGCTGCAACAATGGGCTCAAACAGCAATGATTATGAGGATGGCGGAGGACAGGGCAATGTGTTCTTCTGTTGTATATAAGATTGCTATGAGTTGTAGCCAACTCAACGGCACTTAACAACAAATGACAAATGATTCCACAAGCTCATTTCTGGGAATTTATTTTAAGGAAATCAGTATGCATGTTCATAAAGATGGAATTATAAGGATTTTAACAGCAGCGTTGTCTACAGCAGCAAAAAACAGAGAAACATCTACATGACCGACAACAGGATGATACCTGAATAAATGACTGTCTTCTCATACCTGCTGTACAAACACTGAAATTAATGATGAGGAACTTTATTGAATTACATGAAAGATAAGAGCTTTGTATACTAATGATCCCATTAGGAAACAATATATAAAAGACAGAAGGAAATGTGCCAAAATGCTAACAGTGGGACTCTCATGTGATGGGAGTATAGGTCATTTTCACTTTTCCTTTGCATTATCATGGTTTCTTCAGCTTTCTAGTCTGAATGCACATTAAACCAGCTGCTCTTGAGTTGATTCTGACTCAAGGCAACCCCACGTGTGTCAGAGTAAAACTGTGCTCCATAGAGTTTTCAATGGCTGATTTTTTGGAAGTAGGTCACCAGGCCTTTCTTCTGAAGCACCTCTGGGTAGACTTGAACCTCCAACCTTACTATTAGCAGCTGAGCATGTTAATTGTCTGCAATATACTCTGAATGTATATTACTTTAAAGAAAAAAGCCCATCAGTTATAGAAGGTAATGCATGCAAACTGCCTGGTATATAGCAGGTGCTTGATCACTGATGACTGTAATTATGGTGATGATGGTCTCAGCCCTGGTTCTCTCTGCTCCCTCACCTCCTCGGACCCGGAGTGTCAGCCAGCCCAAATTGCTTTGCGTAGATTATGATCTCTCCAGATTCTATGCCTTTGCACACACTCTTCTTGTTGCTAGAATACTTTCCTTGCCAGTGCCTGGCATGAAAACCCCTCATCCAGAAGGTCCAAGTCCAAGCATCCTGCTCTGGGAGCGTTCTCTGGCTGCCCAGAAGGAGGCAGGTCTGTTCTGAGCTCTGGGTTCCCACACTCTGTTCATATCATACTCCTGTTACAGCACTCGCTTACTCTGTTGTCGTGCATTTATCTGATTATACATCTGTCTCCTCCACTGGTCTGAGACCAAGTTTTATGCATATGTATATTCTGAGGGCTTGAAATATTAGGGATCCTCAATAAATGTTTGCTGAAAGAATGAGTCAATTATCAATTAGGAAACCCATATTTGGAAGTGATCGGTGCTGGGACGAGCTCAAGATGTGAGTAGGATCCAGAGCCACCCTGCCATTCCCTCCCCATCTGCTGCTCACCTTGACAGAGAGGAATGGCCTCGCTCCACAGGTAGTAACCCTGGGGGTGGCGGGTACAAATGGCCATGCTGTGTCCCACCAAGCGGTAGCCAGTGTTGCAGCTGAAGTGGATGGAGCCTCCAGGCTGGGTGGTGGTCCGGCCCAGGATGAAACCGTGGAGCGGAGCCCTGGGCAGGCTGCAGTAAGGGGCTAAACAACAAGATGAGGCTAAGGGAACCAAGTACGCGTAGGAAGACAGACCTGTTCTCTCATGCACGCCCCTTACTCTCACTCTCCCTGGAAAGTCAGGGCCTGTCTTCCCTGTGCCAGGCCCAGTGCTCGTTAGAAAGGTCTAAGCGGTTGGTATTGAAAAACAGCCAGTCAGTTTAGTAAGGACAAAATGAAACAAAAGAAAATAAAAACCAACTACATCAAGAATGGGATCCCCTTTGCAGCTTGAAGGCAGCATTGGTTGTCCAGCTAAGTTCAGGCTCTCGAATTCATTCAGATCCCAAACAGATGGGACATAGGTACCTTAAGGACCATCAACGCCAACGTTTCTTTTTCATCATTAGGAAAATGAGGACTGAAGAGTTTCAGTTACTTGTCTAATCATCATACCGCTAGTTAGGCACAGAGCTGATCACTGAACCTGGGGCATCTGGTCATGATGCCATCCTTCCTCTCATGTGCACAGGAGGAAAGGAGAGTTTGGATCGACTCTGCAGAGAAATGAACTCTGAGATAGTAAAGATCCATTCCTCCCAGGCTCCCCTCAGCTTCATCTGGTTTGCTTCTCCTTGGAAGCCACTGCCAACGGTGCCTTAAAACTGGTCAAATGGGTTGGTCTTGGCAGCAGATGACTGATGAGAAGAGATGCACAGAGACAAGTGGGACTTCAGGCAGGTTATAATTGACATCTCTTCCAACCAATATTCTTTAAAAATCTGTCCAACACTTCTTTGAAATGCAGACCAAATGCAGCCAAGGGAAAGAGTACTGAGCAGAATGCTAGTGGCTCTTCAGTCTCTTCCCATGCTCTTAAGCAATGCATTTCTGCCTTCAAGCTTGCAAAGCCTAGCCATCAGTTCATTGGACTCACCCTCCTTCAAAGTGGACATCAAGTCACTTATCAAGTTTTCTTTCCAACCACAGATAGTAGTTCCCATGTAAATTTTATTTTCTCTATTCCATTTCATTTCCAGTGATATTTTCATGCTCTTTAGAGACAGCTGTCCTTGTCAGCATTTTGGCTTACCCTGACCATGAGATATGACTTGTAGAGCAGAAGAGAGGCTCATGGACTTAAAATATAGTCCATCCTTTGCTGCCTACCTAACATTTGCCACCTGGAGATCCATGTCTTAGGATTTTTCAGTTTTAAAGATCATTTGTTAACATTTTAATAGTGTTAAGGATAGGATCATCTTTAGGCATTAATAAACCATATACAACAGTTAAACTTATCCAAAAGACACAAGGTGGAAGTATGAGAAGCAGGAGAGAGGGAGGAGGTAAAAAGTGGGGAAAGGAATAGAATAAGGGGAGATAGGAAAATGACAGAAGGCATTGGTGCAGCTTTGGGTGAGAGATTTAGAGGAGGAGAAAGGCTGCCCAATCCCCATGGACGAGCTCTGCCACCTTGACCAGGAGATGGTCCAGGACTTATTTGGGAGTTTTGAGTGAGAAAGGTAGGGAGCTCCGAGGCCGTAGCTCTTCTCATGAGTCCTTGTGTTTTACTCACCTGAATACCGAATCTTAAAACCCTTCCGATTGTAGGCGTGGTCAGATGACCAGCGCAGGTACACAGAGTTGCTTGAGCTGGTGACAATCAAGGGTGCTGAGTAATTCCCACTGAGGGCTTTCAGCAGAGGACTTTGTCCTGAGGGACCTGGTGTGAGAAGGACACAGGATTACAGACTATCACAGATGTCAAAGATATCAGATTAGACCACTTGCTGTCGAGTCGATTTCAACTCATGGCGACCCATGTATGACAGAGTAGAACTGTGCTCCATAAGTTTTCAATGACTGATTTTTTGAAAGTAGATCACCACGGCTTTCTTCCGAGGTACCTCTGTGTGAACTCCGATCGCCTACCTTTCAGCTGGTGGCCAAGCATGTTAACTGTATGCCCCACCCAGAGACTCATTTTTAATATAACCATCTGCTATTTTTTTTCCCTTCCTCAAGTGATAACTCAAGGTCGATCCAGAGCAACTCAGTGTAAAATGGAAGAGCTACATCTTGGATCAGCCTCAAGTGGGTCCAGAGAAGCAAGATGAACAAGTAAGCTATGGTCCAGACCCTCTTGTAACCTGCCATGTTGCATTGATACTTCTCCATATCTCACACCTTTGTCCTCATGAGGGTGAGGGATGGATGTTCCTTATGACCAGCTGACGGATGAGGAGAAAGCTGGAGTTAGGTTCACAGAAGGGTTGGCTTTGTATGTGGATGCAAGCCAGAAATGGCCTCCTACTGCACTATATCCCCACTTGGGCATGGTCCTGTAAGACAGTGGTGAAAAGATATCCTCCCAATGGGCAGAGCTTTGGGCAGTGCATTTGGTCATTTGGTTTGTGTGGAGTAGAAAGTGGCCTGAGGTAAGAGTGTACTGGGCCTCATAGGCAGTGGTAAACAGCTAAGGTTAGCCAGGGGCCTGGAATGAGCAAGGTTGAAAGATCAGGACAAGAAGCTCTGAAGAAGAAACATGTGGATGGACCTATGTAAGTGGGCACCAGGTATGAGAATCTTGGTATTGCACATCCATGCTCTCCAGAGAGCACTGACTGCAGAAGAAGTTCTAAACAGCCAAGTGAATACTATGACTCAGCCAGCAGGTGTCAGCCAGCCTCAGTCACTGGCCACCCCAGAGCTTTCACAATGTGCTCCTGGACAGAGTAGCCTCATGGATGGAGTAGCCACGGTGGCAGGCGAGACTATGCATGGGTTCAGCCCAGGTCTCAGTGATGCCTATTGCCTGCCATGCACACATGGGTCACAATGGCAAGTGCCCACACTTTCATGTCAGTGGGTTCTGGGTTCCAACTCATGTCCTTTTAGTCTTTTCTCAGATCATACCTTCTCATTGAGCCCTACCCTGACCACTCTATTTAATACTGCTACTTGCACCCCACCCTGGCACTCCTAATTACCTTCTTTTTTTTTTTCCTGTAACACCTATCACCTTCTTACATACTATCTAATCTACACGTTTATTTATGCTGATTGTTTATTGTCTGCCTCACTTTGCTATAATGTAAGCATTATGTTCCTTGAAAGCCGGAATCTTTATTTTATTCACTGATGTGTCCTAACCACTTAAAGTGGAGTCTGGCACATGGTACCCAAACCAAACCCATTGTCATCCAGTCGATTCCTACTCTTGAGGACCCCATGTATTACAGAGCAGAACTGCTCCATAGGGTTTTCTTGTTTGTAGTCTTTATGGAGGTAGCTAGCAAGGCCTTTCTTCTGAAGAGTGGCTGGGTGGGTTCGAGCTGCCAATCTTTAGGTTAGTAGACAAGTGCAAACAGTTTGTGCCACCCAGGGACCTTCTAACAGGTGCACAGTAAGTGTTTATTGAGTGAATTAGTGAAACTTGGCATGGCTACTTCTTGGCAATGTAATCTTGGGTAAGTAAGTTACTTACCTTCTCTGAGCCTAGGTTTCAACTATATAATGGACAATGATAAAGGGTGGTTGCAAGCATTAAATGAGAGAACACCATCAAAATGCCTGCTCTATGGCTAGGTGCTCAGGTCATGTCTACTCACTTTTAGTAAGGATGCTGGCCATGACTGATGCTGGAGTGTTTTCCCTGATCAGAGAGAGCATCTCTAATCACCAAAGAGGATTGGACTTAGTAAAGGGGATGAGGTGTGTTCCTCTCTCTGCTCCACAGGATTCCTGTGGTTACTTACCATCAAAGATTTCAAACTCGTCATACTGCTTCTCGCTGAGGAAGTACTCCACTGTGAGGGAGATGTTATAGTCTGGCTCCACTCTCACTAGCCAAGAGCAGGTCTGGAACTGGGGATAGCTTCCGGGGTAGCTCTGACTCAGGATCACGCCTGTGGAGTCTGTCAGAAGCTCATTCGTTGGGCAGTGCACTTGGAGAAAGAAAGAAAGAGACAGAAGGTATATGAAACGGAGATGGAAGTAGAGCAAACACCATATGCTTTTGCCTGGCGCAAAAGACAACTACTGGAAAACCAGTGTTTGAGCACATCCAAACAAGACACCAAAACCCATCATTATACTGCTCCATGGTATGAGGTGACCTCAGATTCTGTGCCAACATTACTGTAAAGCTGGGACTCAGGCCTGGCCAGTTGGTTGGAATCACATCCTAGCTCAGATGTGGGCATTGGAGTAGGTGGGGATGTACGTAGATACAGACAACAGTGAAGTATCTCCAAATCCAAGAGTTCATCTATATAATGGGTCTGATTTATAGAAAGATATTATCGGGCAGAGGTTAAACACATGGAGTTTATTTTTTATATTTTAAAAATTTATATAACAAAAGGTTTGCAGTCTTAGCCATTTTTTACTGTACAATTAATTACATTCACCCTGTTGTGTTGTATCACCACTATCCATTTCCAAAAATTTTTACATTACCTCAAGCTGAAACTCAGTACCCCTTCAGCAATAACTCCTATCATCTCCTTCCCCCAGTCCCTGGTAGCCACTATTAAACTTTTGTCTCTATGCCTTTGCCATTTCTAGATACTTCATATAAGTGGGATCCTACAATATTTGTCCTTTTGTATCTGACTAATTTCACTCAGCATAGTGCTTTTAAGATTCACCCATTTTGTAGCATGTATTAGAATTTCATTTCTTTTTATGGCTCAATAATATTCCATTATATGTATATGCCACATTTTATTTAACCATTCTTCTGCTGATGGACACTTGGGTTGTTTCTACCTTTTAGCTATTGTGAATGATGCTTAAGAACATGGAATTTTGAGTTAAACATTTCTAGTATAGCTTCCTCTGTCACTTACTATCTATGTGTGTGTTTTTTTTAATTGTGATAAATACATATGTAACAAAACATTTGCCATTTCAACATTTTCTTACAGGTACCATTCAGTGACATTAATTACAGACATCATGCTGCGCAACCATTACCAGTGTCTGTTTCCAAATTTTTCCATCACCCTTGACAGAAACTTATGTGGTTTTGAACAAATTATTTCCTCTCTGTGTGATGGCTTCTTCTTCTCCAACACAGAGAGATAACATCTATTTTACAGAGCTGTTGTATTATATGAAATAATATATGTAAAGCATGCAGCATAGTGCACATGTAAGTCCTCAATAAACGGTACAACATAGAGTTACCATAAGACCCAGCAATTCCACTCCTGGGTACATACCCGAGATAAATGAAAACATATGTTCACACAAAAACTTGTACACTAATGTTCATCACAGCACTATTCATAATAGCCAAAAAGTGGAAATCACCAAAATGTCCATCTACTGATGAGTGGAATAAACAAAAGGTGGTATATTCATACTATAGAATATTATTTGGCAATAAAAAGGAGTGAAGTACTGATACATGCTACAACGTGAATGATCCTAGAAAATCTAAACTAAGTGAAAGAAGCCAGTCATAAAAGGCCACACATTGTATGATTCCATTTACAGGAAATTTCCAGAACAGTAAATCCACAGAGACAGAACTTAGATTAGTGGTTGCTTAGGACTAGGGGGTGGACAGATTGGAAGGAAATGGACATTGACTGGTAATGGGTAGTCGGTTTCTTCTTGGGGTGGTGAAAATGCTCTAAGATTTATTGTGATGATGGTTCCACAACTCCGTGATTACAATAAAAACCACTGGATTATACACTTTAAACGGGTGAATTACATGGAATGTAAATTATATTGTCATAAAACTGTTATTAAAAAAAGGGAGGCTGGACAACATGGTGCTACAGTCAGAAGCACCATGCCGTCCCTCCACAGCAAAGGTCCGAAAAACTGAGTCAAACAGAGTCACACGTCAGTCCTGAAACTCTAAGCATCAAAAGAAGAGATAAGAACTCAGCTAAGCACCGAATGGAATAAGAAACTGACTGAGAACAGACAGCTAGGAGAAATACATGCAAAGGTCCCATATCAGCTACCTCAGCACAGATCCACCATCTTGGACTCCTATTGGAGATTGGCGAACAGGGGGTATGAGAAAGCAGCTTCACGGAGCTTCCAGCAGGAGACAGAACAACCGGTAACCAAAGATATAAGAAAAAAGAAAAGGCAGCCAAGAATAATATATCCTGCAAAACTCTCATTCAAATATGATGGTGAAATTAGGTCATTTCCAGATAAACAGAAATTAAGGGACTATGTAAAAACC
>NW_004443951.1:24173897-24175022 GCF_000243295.1 Trichechus manatus latirostris | reverse complement strand
TTCTGTTTCATTGCACCCTTTCTTACTGTCTCTTTCTGGGTACTTTCTTTCCATTGCTGATGGGTGTGTTAGACTGGACTTTGAACTGAAGTTTTGTAAGCCTAATAATTAGCTCAGGAAAAAAAATGTGGGTCACATGTTTTCTTTCAGCTCATCTTCCCAGAGGACTCAGGGCTCTGCATTTGAGTTTGGAGTCCAAGTCCAGCTGATATTCAAATGTTACCTTGCTTTCCCTTGCCATTGTCCCTTGTATGTATCTCTCTCAAGAACCTCAGGAGGAGGAGTGGCTGTGGTCTAGGGTACTGTTGTTGGCTGCCTTCGAGCTGGCTCCCAGATCATGGTGACCCCATGCACAATGGGATCAGACTGTTGTGATCCATGGGATTTTCATTGGCTGCTTTTCTTCCTAGGCTGTCTTAGTCTGGAAGTTCCACTGAAGCCTGATGTTGTATTGGCTGGGAATCAAACCCAGGTGTGGAAGGTGAGAATTCTACCACTGAACCACTAATGCCCCCTGTGGTCTAGGGTACAAATCTGTTGCTGTTGAGCTCATAATTACTGTGTCCTCAGGTTATACCAAAGCCATTGCTGTAGAGTTGATTCCGACTCATGGCGACTCCATGTGTTACAGTAGAACTGAGCTCCATAGGGTTTTCTTGACTGAAATTTTTATGGAAGCAGATTGCCAGGGCTTTCTTCCATGGCAATGCTGGGTAGATTGGAACCATCAACCTTTTAGCCAGTAGCCTAATACAAACCATTTCCGCCACCCAGGGACCCTAGGCTGTATCATACTAACCCCTAATAACCGCTTGCTTAAAAAAAAAAATAAAATAAACATTTCCTTAAATTAATGAATTGTATTCTACATGAATGATTTTTAATGACTGTATTTCCATCCACACATATATATGTATATAAGTTACATACCGAATCTCCTATTATCTTACATTTAAATTGTTTCTAATTTCCCTGTTATAAATAACATTTCAAGGAATACCTTTATATGCATATCTTTGCATAATTCCAAGCTGGGCCCCAGATTGCTGTATTAGTTAGGAACCTCTGGATGCAAGTAACACAAATTAAGTCAGGCTAGAATAAGCAAAAAAAGAAAAAAAAAAA
>NW_004443951.1:24159520-24171894 GCF_000243295.1 Trichechus manatus latirostris | reverse complement strand
GCAATCTTAACCATCACACCATTCAATAATTTTTGTTTTGAATTCTGCTTTTTTCTTTGATGGTCACTTGTGTTGTTTGTGTTTGCCCAATATATCACTGTTCATCCTTTTATTTTTAAACTGTCATTTTGTCTTAGTTACTTACGCTCCTGGTAAAGAAAATATAGTTAGATTTTATTTAACCTAATCTAAAAGTCTTTTTTTTTAATAGAGAATTGCACTTCAATAAATTTGCATTTGTCATAATTAAATGATTGTATTTTACAGCTTTATCTTATTTTGTGCTTTCTGTATCTTTGTTCCTTAGTTTCTTTTGTTTTCTACCACATATATATATGAATTATATTTTGCTTGCTTTTTTCTTCTAGTTATTTGGAAGTATTGCACCCTATTTTTAAATTATTAGTGGCTAAAATATGTACTTGGAACTCTTATTTCTCCAATTATCAAGGTCAAAAATTGAATAATATCAATTGATTCCATCTCCATGAAACAGAAGAACATTCCCTTTTTCCTATCCCTCTTCCATCTACTTGGGTATTTTTAAATATAAAACTATCATTTAAATATTTTCAATATTAGTGCTGTATTCTACTTTGAATCTATATTTTCAATTATTATTTAGACAAATCTGTGCTTAGTATCAATGCTTCTCATTTTTATCTTCTCATTTACACAACTTCTCTATTTTGACTTATTGGTTTATCCCCCATTGGGTGGAATACATCCTTGAGTAATGATTCAAATTGAGACTGTGGACGTCAGCTGGTGTCAGAAATGGTGACAAAGTGGGAGAGTGAAGCTATGTCTGACCTCCACTTCACAGAAATCAGTTTTGTGCTGATCTTGATTCTCCTTCTCCCTGGTGAATTTAGACGAGGTCCAATGCTACTAGATCACAATGTCCTTTGATTTAGGTTTATCTGATGTTTCCTCATGTTTGAATTCAGGTTGTCCACCTTTGAGTGATCACAGAAGTGATGCTGAGTACTTCTCATCATGCCTTCTGTCATGGATTGAATTATGTCCCCCCCGAAATGTGTGTATCAATTTGGCTGGGCTATGATTTCCAGTATTGTGTGATTTTCCTATATGCTTCAAATCCCACTTCTATGATGTTAATGAGGGAGGATGGGTGGCAGTTGTGTTAGTGAGGCAAGACTCAATCTGCAAGATTGGATTGTGTCCTGAGGCAATCTCTTGAGATATAAAAGAGAGAAGTGAGCAGAGAGACAGGGGGACCCCATACCACCAAGAAAGCAGTGCCAGGAGCAGAGCGTGTCCTCTGGACCTGGGGTCCCTTTGCAGAGAAGTTCCTAGTCTGGGGGAAGATTGATGAGAAGGCCAACAGAGAGAGAAAGCCTTTCCCTGGAGCTGATGCCCTGAATTTGGACTTTTATCCTACTTTACTGTGAAGAAATAAATTCCTCTTTGTTAAAGCCATCCACTTGTATTTCTGTTACAGCAGCACTAGATGACTAAGACAACTTCTCAGGTGGACCATGGTTTCGATTTGTCCCATCATTGATCATGCTCACTTGGATCACTTTATTAAGGTGGTGTCTGCCAGGCTTCTCCACTGTACAATTATTCTTTTCCCTTTTGTGATTATTGCATTAGGTAGTAGTTTGAATCTATGTAAATATCCTGTTCCTCCATAAACTTGTAATTAAAATATTCATTTATTATATCTGTATGGACTCATGGTTTTCTATTTTATTCAACAGGTTACCATTTGTTACTATCATTAAAGATTTTGATGCTCAAATTGCCTCCAACTTGGTCAGTGGGAGCCTTTTCAGGCTAGCTTCTATGTCCTTTTGACATGTCTTCACCATTCCTTGAGTACTTCCTTGCTTTGTGCCACAAGATGTTCCAGGCTTATCTTGTACTTTCCCTGACTCGTCTTGGAATCAGTCATTTCTCCAAGAAGCCCTGCTGGTCCATTTGAGTGAAAAACAGTACTTAGAAACCAAGATATGGTGCTAGTTGTGCTGATTGTTGTTGAAGGGTCATTGCTCCAAAACCCTCACATTTGAAAGCGCTAAACAGTATAGGTATGTTCACACACCCATAATACAGACACACATTTACATCCATATTTCCTTTTTATCTGTCTCTATATATTGAAAACCATAAGCTCACTCTGATACTTCCAATTCAAATCTATCACCACTGGGTGTATTCTAATTTTCTTTATTTCCGTATTTCTAATTTTCTTCTCTGACAGTGAGAAATCTGCCTTCTGTAGTCCTTAATGTATTAACTTATTTGATCAATCACCCGTATGTAACCAATTTCCTGTCTCTACTGCCCTGAGTGCTGTCCTCTGACGTGGGCTCTGACTACCCTCTCTCTGGCTTCCCTTGCAGACCTGTCGCCCTAGGTGGATGCCCTTCACCACCCTGTACAAATGCACCTTCATTTGCTCAGAACTCTGACATCCTTCTTACCTCTGCAGGATCCAACTCCTGGGCCAAGTCGTCCCTCAGTGTGAACGCCATCCTACCCTCTGACAGCCTGGCCTGGGTCATCGTGGTTCCCCTCCCTCCCTGACCATGTGAACACCTGCCTTGCTCTGCGCTATCTAATAATGGCTTTAGGTCCGAATTGTTCAGGAAAAGAAAGGAAGGGAAGAGATTCAGGTCCCCTTTTATTTATCTTTCAATCAGGTCCCTTTTCATTTCTGCCTGTTGTCTTAACATCCCACCTTGTATTTGGAGTTCATGTTATCTAGGCTTATATGCCAGGTGGAGATTCTTCCCAAGATTCACTCCTATTTCTTAAACTCTATTGTTTTTTTCATGAGCATCTTCTCTGCAATTCAAATCCTATTTTCTCATTCTTTAAAGTGCCTTGGAATCTCTTCACAGGTCTCCTTAAGATATTTTTCTGTTCCGCTTATTTATCCTTGTACGAAGAGAAATTTACTTAGGTTTGATTTTTGTCTATAGAAAGGATACTTTCTCTCCCCTGCCCCACACCCGTTCTCCACTCTTTGCAAGTCTAGCTCCTTCTCTTTCTTTAGTTCTTATTTCAAATAGTACCTCTTAGAGAGGCCTCCATATTTATTCTACCTAAAGGGGGATTCTCTACCCTTTTGTTCTCTGTCTTAACCTCTTCTTTCATAGCACTTAGTATAAGTTGCAAAGATTTTAGGTCTCTACTTACTTGTTCATTATCTTTCTCTCATTGGAAGAGGAAAGCTATATGGGGAGCAGGCATTTCACAGAGCAGGAAGCGTACAGTCAATAAAGATATAAAATGATGTTCAACCTCATCATTAACAGAAAAGTGAAATGCCATTCCATGAATCCACCAGATTGGCAAAATTTAAAAAGCCCAATAAAACTGAGAGTTCGCAAGGGTGTAGAGCAATGGGAGCTCCACCTCAGTTGCTGGGAAGAGTGTTGCTGCGGGTTGATTTGTGTTCCCAAAACAGGTATGTCAAGTCTTTACCCTTGGTACCTGTGAATGTGACCTTATTTGGAAATAGCATCTTTGCAGTTACCTTATTTTTATGCAAATAATGTGAACCTTCTCCGTTTGTTTGCCAACTGCTCCCTCCCCCACCACAAGGTATTTTCTTAAGGGCTCTATGATAATTTTTTTACAGCAACATGTCAAAAAAAAAAAATAGCATAGCAGTGCTTACGAAAATATCTCGCAGGAGGAGGGAGGGGTTGGCAAAGAAACAAAGCACACGTTATTTTCGTAAAAACATGGTAGTTCAGTGAACATGAGGCCATATTGGAGTAGGGTAGGCCCTAACCCAATCCTACTGGTATACTTATAAGAAGAGGAGAAAAGACGCTTATAGAGAGATATGGACAGGGAGAGTGCCATGTGAAGACACAGAGACACAGAGAAAAGATGGCCACGTGAAGATGGAGGCCCAGACTGGAGTGATGCTGTCCCAAGCCAAGGAATGCCTGAAGTTACTAGAAAGTGGAAAAGACAAGGAAGGATCTTCCCCAGAGCCTTCAGAGAAGAGCGTGGCCCTGCTGATAGTCTGAATTTGGACTTCTAGCTTCCAGAACTATGAAAGAATAAATTTCTGTTGTTTTAAGTCACCCAGTTTGTGGTAATTTGTTACGGCATCCTTAGAAAATAATACGAGTGTAAACTGTTATAATCATTTCATAAGATAAATTTGGCATTACTTAGTGAATCTAAATATGTGAGCACTTTCAACCTTGCAATTCCACCTGTACTCCAGAGAAACTCTGGTACATGTTCACAGAAAGGAATATACAGAATGTTCATATTGTTTAAAATAAAATAAAATGTCCATTAGCAGATTAGATAAATTGCTGTTTTTTTATGCAACTGGAATACTATACAGCATTGAAAAATGAACTAAGCGCAGTCACACGCATCAGCATGAATATCAAAAACTTAATGCTGAGTCAAAAAAGCAGGTCACAGAAGAGTAATTATAGAATAATTCTATTTACATAGAAGATACAAAGGCACAATTAAGTAACATATATTTTTGGGAGGCACATATGGAGTAAAATTAGAAAGAAAAGCAAGGGAATGATTAACAAAAAAATTCTTCAGGATCATGGTAAACTCTGGGGGTTGTGGAAGAGAATGTGTTGGGGAGGCACCCAGGGACCTCAAAGGCAGTGGCATTCTTTTTCTTAGGCTCAGTGACGGATGTTCATTTTATTATTATTCTCTAAACTGAGAGGATTTAGTTCTATTCCCATTTCTATCCACGTGGTTTGGGGCAAGTCCTCAAGCCTTTCTTGGGCCTCATTTCCTCATTTGTGAAATGGAGGTAATAATTTCTGCCTCATAACCTCATAGAATTCTTAACTAGTTGCTGTTAATTCCAACTCATGGCAACCCCATGTGTGTCAGAGTAGAACTGCCCTCCATAGGGTTTTCAATGGCTTATTTTTTCAGAAGTAGATCACCAGGCCTTTCTTCTGAGGTACCTCTGGGTGGAATTGAACCTCCAATATTTTAGTTAGCAGCCAAGCATGTTATTTGTTTGCACCACTCAAGGACTCCCACAGAATTCTTAAAGGTCACAAACTCCAAGCCCCTCACTCAACAGATGAAGAAACTGAGGTATCAGGTGGGGAAGGAAACTGCGCAAGGTCACGTACCCAGCCCGAGGTAAAACCAGACATAAAATCCAGCTTTCTTTATTTCTAGTTCAAATATGTGTAATACTCTGTAAATTGTAAACATGTAGGATTATTCTACAGGGGGACAAGCCCACAGAGAAATTTCTACAAATTTTTTATGTAGTGTCCACCATAACAACCATGAGGAAATTATATCCAGGCCCGTAACCTTGGACTCTTAGAAAACAGACTATTGATACTGACAAACCCAACTTGGATCGTTCTGTTCCTCCGTCTACTTGAAATCTCCAAGCCTTCGTTGGTGCACAAAAACCCAGTGCTCCTTGTGAGGTCAGCAGAAGCACTGGGAGTCCTTTGGAGTGGGGGAACCCTAGAAGGTGCTAAGGGACAAGTTGGGCAAAGGTAACTGACAACTCAGCCAGTGATCTGATGGGAACAAGCAGGATGGGCATCCTCACCCTGTTGCCTCTGAGCTTGGACTTGGCATGGAGGATCAGCCTTGTGTGCCTCTCTTCCTTGGTCATGTAGAAGAGTAAGAAAACTTGCACTTGGGGAACCCTGTGCTGGAAGCTTTCATGTATGCTAATACATTTAATTATCATAAATCTGAGGAAATGGAGGCCCAGAGAGGTTTTATAGCTCATTCAAAGTCACATCCTAGTGAACGGAAGGGCCAGGAGTCTAGCCCAGCCTTGACTTGAGAGCCTGGGCCTGCCCACCAGGCCAGACTTCCATACTGACCGGAGAAGGCTATGGCGAAGATCCCACCTGTGGCCGCATCACGGTGGAACTTGAGCAGAACCTGGTTGGATGAGCTGTGCACTGTTTTCTTGGCCAAGCTCCGGGTGAAGACTCCGAGCTGTGGAGCTGTCTGTTGTGGTCCATCCCTGCATGTAGGAAAGAAGGTCCTGGTATGTCACAAGTCACCATGGCTGTCTACTCCACCCAGTGCTGTTGTCCACCTGGTGTAAGTGGCTGTGACTCTTCCTGCACCCAACAGTCTTTCCCCAGTGCCCTAGACGCTTCTCTCTAATATCTCCCAATGGTCTCTAACAGAGTTGATAGAGTAGGAGAGACTCACACGGATTCCTCATTCACCTGATTCTTCGCCTACCTAGCCTTCCCAAATAGGTTCCTGGTGCAAAGCTCTCACCATGGAACAGGGCTAGGACAGGGCTGGAGAAGAGCTGTAGGAAGCTCATGCGGATATCCATGCCAGCCCCATTTCCTTGTCCCCCAAGCAAACAGATATGTCTATGTTGCCTTTCTGGGCGAAGGATTTCCTACCCGGGGCCATATCTAGTCCTTCCTATCTGTTCCTAGCTACTATCTGGAGGTTAAGCTGGAAATTAACCCGGGACAGTTGGGTTAACGTTATTCAGTCCTGGGAATTTTGGGATGAAAATTCCACTATCCTCTGCTCATTCCCAAAATAGTAGCAACCTCCAGCCAAAGGAATTTTAAAATTATATTTTTGTCCAAAGATGTGGTAGTTTGGGAAAAACTGTCTAGGAAAATGCATTTATCAACTAATAATTTATATTCTCATTTTAAAATTAACTCAAGATATTCTAACTATATAACTCTGAACTGAGCTGTCCAGTTTGGTAACCACTAGCCACTGGGGGCTATTTACATTTAAATTAATTAAAATTAAATAAAATTTAAAATAAGCTCCTCAGTCACTCTAGTCACATTCAAGTGCTTGACAGGGACATGTAGCTAGTGGCTATTGTATTGGACAGCACAGACATAAACATTTCCATCACTGCAGAAAGTTCTGTTGGGCAGCACTGATGCAGAGCTTCTCATCAGCATGAGATGACCAGTTGGACTTCACAAAATTCTACCCTATATGGGTAGCTTATCCAGAGTAAATGTAGAATTTTGGTTTGGACTCGGGAAACACTGAGAATAATCTTCATAGCCGCCCCACCCTCCTTCATGTACCCGGTGGTACTTTCACTGACCCCATAGCACGATTTAGACCCCAGGTTGGGAGCCACTACCCTCCCATCCCTCTCCCTCCACGGAGTCATAAGGGCTCATCAACGATGTCTCTTTGAAATCCAGGAGGCTGACAGCCATTTTAGAACCATTCAGCTCTTGGTTTTCTGATCAAATAGATGGATAACCCAGTTTAGAGCCCAACTAATGCTCCGTTCTAACTGGCTGTTGACCTGGCACCTGGCCCTACCAGATGGTGATGAAGTCTCTGGAGGGCTCTGTCTGCAGCAGGCTGAGGTTGAGGCGGATGCCATGACCAATGGACACGGTGATCAGCCAGACACAGTCCTGGGAGCTGGAGTATGGACTGGGGAACCCCGGTGAGTACACAGTACCATTGGAAGAGGTGATGTTCCCACCACAGGGGACTGCCAGAGAGGGAACACAAACACACAGATGAGTGCTGGAGATCACCTGAGAATTCTGATGATTTCCCAGTGAAGTCCCAGTTCCCAGCACAAATCATCCAGCTCAAGGAGGTTGGGTGGGATGGGGGAGAGGAGACAGGGTTGAGGATGGCTGTGCCTGGCTCTGTTCATCAGTCCCAACACACCACACCCTGTCTGGCTCTCTGGTCTTCACTGCAGGTGCCTCTGTGGGCCTGTGTCAACCCCCAACCTCCCTCTTTCTCTTTCTAATGGAAGAGACTTGCTAGAAGGAAGACACACTGAAGCTATCCCTGCCTTTCCTAGGAATGGAGTGGCTGTTAGGGTTACAGCTGCAGTACTTTGGCTGAGAAGAGCTAAGCAATTATGAAAGTATCTCTTTCATTCTTTTTTCTTTAATTTGCTTTTCTTAGAGTGTTACTTTTGGTCTTGACTTAGAGTTGGGGATTCTTGAGGTGAGGCTCCTGTTGGGTTCAAACTATGGTTATGCCATTTATTGATCAGATGACCTTAAACACATAGTCTAGTTTCTCTGTGTCTGTTTCCTCACCTGTAAAATGGGACTAAGACTCATAAGGATTGTGGTGATGATAGATAAAAGTAAAATGTATGTAAAATGTTTAGCCCAGTACCTTGCTTGCAGAGGAGGCATTTGCTACACAGAATTAATCCTCTCTCCCTATCTTTCTGATCCCAAAAGCAACACCCAATTTTAAGCTCATTCTGATCTAGGCTTTAGGTGGGAGAGTAAAGAGGTCTTGAAGTATCCATGGACTCAGTCATTGGGGAGCAAAATAAATAGGGATTCTGGGCAAACAAATCCTGGACTAGAAGAATGAGTGTATTTGGCTGGTGTGGGCATCAAGCAGACATCTGGATGGGGGCTGATCTAACCGAGACAAAAGAATTCCAGCTGCCTCCAGAGGACAGGGTTCCTGTAAAAGCAAATGTACCCTGGAAGTAGTAGGCATGGACACGCCATCCCTTCTACAAATACTGAATATCCACTCAGTGCTGAGCATGGCCTGGGCACTGGGGAGACTGGAGGGAGCAAGGATACTCCTGTTCTGTCCCATGGCACTTTAGTCCACTGGGGATATAGCCAAGTATATGGCATCTACAATGCATGGTGGAGCTTGCATCCTAGTTGAATGCCAAAGGAACATCTGGGGAGCCCCTCATCCGGTCTTGTGAGGGAGGGAATGATTCCTGGTAGAATTCATATTTAGAACCAAACAGTGATGAAGTCTGAGGGATGACTAGGGCTAAGTAGGCAAGGTAGGAGAGAGAGAAATGTTATATGTATACGGAACAGCATGCGCTAAGAATCAGAGGCAAGAGAACATAGTACATCTAGAAAACCAAAAGTATCTCAGCTTAACTGGAGCATAAAGTCTGTGGGAGTGAAGAATATTGGAAGGTAATTAGGGGCCAGGTCCTGAGGGACATGGTGAGCTATGATAAGGGGTTGGGGATTTACTCCAGGGGAGACAGGGATGCCTTGATGGCTTATGAGCAGAGGAGTTTCAAGAGTATATTAATGGTTTTGAAGGATCACTCCCCCTACATTGTGGAGAATGGATGAGGAGTGTAAGGCTGAAGGCTGGGAGACCAGTGAGGGGGATCGTCTAAGTAGTGGCCTAGATTGAGGCAGAGGCTATGGACAGAGAGAAGTGGATGCATTTGAAAGATATTTAGGATATAGAATTAACAGGACTTGGTGTATATGGGAGGGGTCCCTGGGTGGTGCAAACAATTAACACACTCGACTGCTAACCAAAAGGTGGTAGGTTTGAGTCTACCCAGAGGCACCTGGGAAGAAAGACCTGGAGATCGACTTCTGAAAAATCAGCCATTAAAAACCTTATGGAGCACAGGTCTACTCTGACATACACAGGGTTGCCATGAGTTGGAAGAGACTGAACACAACTGTTTTTTTCCCCCCTGCTGTATACAGGAGACAAGCGAGAGGGAGGCACTGAAGATGATGTCCAAATTAAGGGCTGAGTAACCAGGTGACTGGTGGTGCCTTTCATCGAGATAGGGATTTCAGGTGTAATGGTAAAAAGATGATGAGTTCAATACTGAATATGTTGAGATTTAGATGCTTCTGGGATAAGTAATGATATTTAGCAAGAAATTGGATATACAGATGTGGAACTCAGGAAAGAGAAAGGTTGCAGATAAAGATGGCATTTGGAGACATAGAAGTAGATGTGGGAAAGAAGAGAAGCAGGTCTAGGGTCTAGGAAAAGAACTGCAGAGAACAACAACTCTTATAGGCAAAGGAAGAGATAACTGAAAACAGAGGCACAGCCAGAAAGGTGATAGGAAAAGCAAGAGAAGGTGGGGTCAAAGGAGCCAAGGAAAAGAGGGTTTCTCAAAGAAGGAGGGAGAGGGGCTTCTGGTTCAAGGTGGCATGCAGAGAAAAGGAATTCTTTTCTCTCCTGTGATGCCATAAAAGATAAACTAGGAATAGAAAGGGAATAAAGTCCACAGTGAAGATAATGAGAAGACTCCATCAACAGTTACGAGATCCTAACAAATTTCTAAAAGATGCAGCTTTCAGTCCAGTGCACATGAGGAGGGAGCTGAATCTGTTCTAAGAAATCCCAGAGAGGCCTGGGGCTCAGAAGTAAGAGTTGCAGCAAGGGTAGGAGTGAGTCATGGGAAGGAAAACAGGGATTCACTGTAAGTGTGTAGACAGAATAACTGACATCGCCGCACCCTTCCATCAGCACCCTCAGAACACAAGCAGGCAGGCACTTATCTCCTCTCTCAAGCAACAAACTGGAACAAACAAAAACAGAGTTCACCTTCAGAAGAACTGAATGTTCCGGCCCTGGCAGGATTAGAACAAAGACCCTCCATGTGCTCCTTCATACCCCAGTCTCCCTTACTGTTAGGTTATCGTTGTCATTAGTTGAGTTGGCTCTGACTCAGGGAGACCTTATGTAGAACAGAATGAAACGCTGCCTGATCCTGTGCCGTCTTCCAGAACTATATCAGACAATATCCTGTTGTGATCTGTAAAGTTTTCATTGACTAGTATTCGGAAGTAGAGCTCCAGGCCTTTCTTCCTAGTCTGACTTAGTCTGGAAGCTCCACTGAAACCTGTCCACGTTGGGTGACCCTGCTGGAATTTGAAATACCAGTGGCAGCTTCCAGCATCACAGCAACATGCAAGCCACCACAGTATGACAAACTGACAGACGGGTGGTGGTACTGTTAGGATAGAGTCATATAAATGACTCTGGTCAAAGAACTGTGAGTAAAAGTGACATGTGTCACTTCTGGTTGAGACAGAACTGCTGTGTCTCCTCTCTTCTGCAAGAGAGAGTTTGAGGGCTACAGTTAGAAATAGCTAGAAGATGGAGAAGAGTTGCCAAATTTACCTTGGACTTTATAGGAACAACAGATAAACTTTCATTGTGTTAACCACTGATATTTTGAGGATCATCTCTTGCCAGCAGTTAGCAATAATTACCCCTGGGGTTATCTGGGGTACAAATCCAATGAAGACAAGAAGTCCCCAGTTGTTACAGTATGCTTTCCACTTGCCCAGTTGAAGGCAAAGCTTGCTGGTTGACTAGCCCTGCATACGTACACAGAACTCACAGTCAGGCCTTCTACTGCATCGTTCTCAAATGTGAATGGCATCAGCAGATATTTGAGGAAAATATGCAACATAACATAGACCAAGAAAAACAAACAGAAAAAAAAAAAATGATCACAGAGGGAAAAAATAGAGATAATTTAGAGTACATAAGAGAATATAAATGAATAATCTCTCATTTTTATCCTCAGAGAACTGAGAAAATATTTCATCCATACAACAGAATGCTATGAAATGTGAACAACTAGCGACAAAAAAGAATCACTGGAAATTAAGACTATGATTACCGAAATAAAATATTTAATAAATATTTAATATTTGCAAGGTAAGTTGAGAAAAATCTTCTGGAAAGTACAACAAAAGATAAAAGACTAAAAATATGAGAGAGAAGATAAAAGATACAGTAGATTGATCCAGGAGGTCCAACATTGATTAACAGGAGTTCCAGAGAGAGAGAACAGGGAAAATGGAGAAGTAATGGTTGAATAAATAATTCAAGAAAATATTCCAGAGCTGAAGAGAGAATGCAAACATCGAAATTAAAAGGGTCTACTGGATGCTGAGGCAGACAAAGGAAAAAAATCCCATTGAAATTTCAGAACACCAAGAATATGGAGAAGATTCTAAAAGCCCCCTGAGAGAAAATACAGATCACCTAGAAAGGTACAAGAATTACACTGACATCCAGCTTCTCATTAGCAACACTAGATCCTACAGACAATGGAGCCACATCTTCAAAATTCAAAGGAGAGATGATTTTCAATGTAGAATTCAATGCCCACTGAAGCTATCGATTAAATTTGAGGGACATTAAAGACATTTTCAGACATTTAGGGACCTAACACACCTTTGTTAGGAAGGTGTTTTGAGGATGTCCTCCAGAAAACAAGAAAGCAAACCAACAAAGAGGAAGGCATAGGATCTAGGAAATAGTGGATCCAATTCAGAGCAATGGAGGAAAATCCTAGCAGAACTCATGTAGCAGGTTGAGGGTGCAATCAGTTCAGATTGGAGTAGGAGAATGGAAGAGTGCTGGAGGGAAGTCTCCTGGGAAAAAGGAGGGGTGAATTCCATACGATAAGAAATACGATTGAGATTTTTGGGAAAAGTAGAGGACATAAGAAAAACAAATTATACAAGAAAAAATTAAAAGCATTTAGATGCTTTAGGAAAAACAGAAAATATATGAAAAAGTCATGGTTCAAATATGAAGCAATTTACAATGTATGATTTCAAGCAACTGATGAAATGTAAGAAAAGTGA
>NW_004443951.1:24156545-24157635 GCF_000243295.1 Trichechus manatus latirostris | reverse complement strand
ACTGTCAAAAGAATGAACAAATCTCTCTTGGAAGAAGTACAGCCCGAATGCTCCTTAGAAGAAAGGATGGCGAGTCTTGGTCTCACTTGCTTTGCACATGTTATGAGGAGGAACAAATCCCTGTAAAAGGACATCATGCTTGGTATAACAGAGGGTCAGTGAAAAAGAGGAACACCCTCAATGAGATGGAGTGACGCAGTGGCTGTAACAACAGGCTCAAACACAGCAATGATTGTGAGGATGGGGCAGGCCCGGGCAGTGTTTCATTATGTTGTACAGAGGGTCGTTATGAGTTGGAGCTGACTTGATGGCACCTAACAACACCAACAACATAAGTATATTATCTAGACTTGTGGACATAACCACCAGAAGAATTAAAACCTGAAATAGGTAAAAAGAGGTTTCAAGTACAAGATACCCCTTCATAAAACATAGCTGTGAGGAGAAGAGAGAGACAGTGAGTTACTGAAGGGAAGGTGTGGCTCAGCTGGATTTTTTTCTTAAGAGAGACTTCAGCATGTTTTAAACGCCGATTGGAAGAGTTAAAAAGCAAGGGAAAATTTGGGAAGAATTAAAAAGCAAGGAAGAGCTTGAAAGACAGATGAAAGGCAGGGGATTAGCCTCCAGTACATTTCCCTGAGAGGGTCTGAGGGGATGGGATCCAGAAGCAAAGGAGAAATCAGACAGGAAGAGGGACGCCCCCTTCACTGTGCGTGAAAAGAGGAAGAGGAAGCTGACAGGACAGGAAGTGGGAGGAATTAATTTAAGATTTCAGAAGAGGGGCTGTTCTGATAGGATGTGTGTCTAAGGCTCTGTATTATTTTATTTTCAAATTTTGTCTATTTGCCCAGCCTCGGCAGGAGCTCTCCTTGCTATTGCCACCTGCCTCTCCCATCCCTGGCCTCCCAGTGAGCTTTAGCCACCTGTGCTGCCTTCAAAACTCCCATGTCTCCACATACAAAGATCTGTTTTCACCCGATCTTCTCCGTTGTCTTGAGGAAAGCAAACCAGGGTGAGATGAGGAAAGGGAGGTTCTGAGGGAGGAAGTGGCTTGTGGGAATCATATGACATTCACTGAGGTCAAAGCAGT
>NW_004443951.1:24141358-24154630 GCF_000243295.1 Trichechus manatus latirostris | reverse complement strand
TCAGCTTCTCTTCCATAGAAAAAACTGGGACCCAAGAGTGAAAAAGGAAGGAAAATGGAACTGAGGTATGCATACAGGGGTAGAAGCAGCACAGATCTCTTGGTTCTTTTCCACACAGGTTCTGGTTAAGGATGAAGACCCAGGAAAAGTGCTACCTCCAGCTCCCTGATATGATCAACTCGGATCTCTCGGGCACTTGTAGGGCAGAGAGAACAAGTGAGGGGGGGAGGTGAAGAGGGGAGCAAGAGGTTTCCTGGAAAGATGTATCATTCTCTTCTTCCTTTGGGAAGGTGCTATGATTAACTTCAACACCATCATGCAAAATTTTCCCTTCCAACTGGGGACATTTATAGCCCATGAGGCTGGATCTTCCCAAAGACTGGGTATGTCTTCCCGTTGGCTGTGCCTCCTTAGGGATGGGCCTACTCTCTTCTAGATCCTTCTTAGCACTGGCCCAGAGAGCGCCATACCCAGGACATTCTCTCCTGGCTAGGCTGGGTCCCATTCATAAAAGAACAGGATAGATAAGGTCTGCCTGGAACGTCCAGCATGGGCAACCCCATGGAACAGGAAGGTGGAATGTGGGACTGCTCTGGATTATTCTTCCTAACCCCTAGGAAGAATCACCAGGGATGAGGGAGGGACATACCTTCACACCTGGGCAGGGGGTGGTCCCAGTTCCGGTTGGTGCCATGTTGACATGTGAGGACAGGGTGGCCAATCAGTTGATATCCTGGGAGGCACTCAAAGGTCACTGACTGTCCAACGTTGTAGCCAGCTCCCCTCACAATGCCATTGGCAAAGGGTTCTGGGTCTGGGCACTCTTGGAGTTCATAGGCTGGAAACAATGAGGAGAGAAAGTCACTGTATTCTCTCTGAATATTTTTTTCTACAACCAGAACATAGAAGCAGCAGAGACTTATCACAGTGGTGAAGTACCAAGACTTGGACTCAGATGGACCTTGGTTACTAACTGTCAGCCGGAAAAGTTATTTAACTTCTCTATATCTCAGTTTTCTTATATATAAAATGGTGATTGTGAGGATTAAGTAAGATAATTAATACATGCACAGCTCTCTGCACAGTGCTGGCACATGGTAAGAGCTCAATAAATGTTATCTATTATTATAGCCAGTGGAATCCTGGATGGTGCAAATGATTAAGTGCTCAACTACTAGTTGAAAGGTTAGCTGTTTGAACCCATTCAGAGGTGCCTTGGAAGATCTGGCTGACAATCTGCTTCTGAAAGGTCACAGCTTTGAAAACCCTATGGAGCAGTTCTACTCTGCACACATGGGCTCACTATGAGTTGGAACTGACTCAATGGCAGCCAACAAAAACAATATTACATCCAGGTCCATAGTGGCACAATCTGCTTTCATTAAGACCCCATTAAGATTACAGCCAAGAAAACCCTATGGAGCAGTCCTATTCTGCTATGCAAATCATATGCGATTACAATGAGTCAGAACTGATTTGATGACAAAGATGGGTTTTGGGGTTTATTATTATACCCATGGGAAAGGAGGCTCAAGGAAGACACTGCTAGATTAAAACATTCTTTATTGAGCACCTACATGGGGCCAAGTATCCACCCAGGTTCTTTCATCTTGCTTATCTCATTTAACCATCTCAACAATTATTATGATCACAAACAGGAAGCAGTGGGGTGAGGATATAAGTGGCGTCTTTCTGATTCCTAGAAATTAGAAGCTATTGGGAAGGAAGAAACCTCGGTGGGAGCAGGCCAACCCTATGGCAAGGGGAGAAACTTTTCAGAGGGAAGAGCTGGGCTAAAAGGAATGGGAGACTGTCATGCAAGGCAAGTCCCTCAAAATGGCAGGAAAGCTGCTTCCATGGGAATGGGTGGGCCTTACTCAAAAGAAGACAACTTAGTGGAAGTAGCGGGGGCCCGTCAAAAAAAGCAAGGGATTGTTGAGCATGTGCCACAGAGCAAAGTCTTCAATTATCTGGGTCCCCAGGGCAAAGAATGGCCTTTGTGGCAGTCACTGGGCCCACCCTACCCAGGAAATTGGCAGTGGGAACACAAGGAACTTTCCTAGAGTGGAAATTCTCAGTGAGAGTAGCAGATTTCAAGTGAATCCTCCATGAAAAGTGGATGCATGTTGGATGTGTTGTGTTTCCACTCAATATTGTACAGAGAATTCTCAGTGGGAAGAACTGGGTAGGTTTCACTTGAAATCATCAGGTTAACTGGGCGCACTAAAATGCTAGAAGCTGTAGTGGGAGTGGTTGGACTGGTCAGCCAAAGGAGAGATGGCAGCAGCTTGGGTTTGGGAGATTTCAGAGATGAAAGCTTTAGTAGAAGCAGTGCACCTGTTACACAGGTAACACAGGGTAAATGGATGTGGGATGGGCTTTACTCTAAAGAGAAGCTTCAGGGAGAACATGTGGCCCCAAAGACAGTGAAGTACCTAAAAAGACTACCCACTGCTGATGAGTTGATTCTGACTCGTAGTGACCCTATAGGACAGAGTAGAACTGCCTCATAGGGTTTCCAAGGAGTGGCTGGTGGATTCAAACTGCCAACCTCTTGGTTAGCAGCCAAACTCTTAACCACTGTGCCACCAGGGCTCCACGCATGTGTTAAAAGCCAGGAGCAGCCTTAATGAGAGTAGCTGTGTCTCTCTCATACAAATTGTCTTGAGTGGAAGGAGCTGGGCTTTTCAAAAAGAGACACTTTAGTGAGAGTACCTCAGTTGCTTTTATGTTGAGAAAAATCTCAGAGCCTCTTCCACCAGAAGAAGCTTCACAGAGAGAGGTTGGTCCTATAGAACAGAAATAAATCCTAAGAGGAGGACTCATTAACTTTCCCAGAGAAGGGCTCCTCAGTGAGAGTAGCTGGTTTTTTTCCCAAAGGGAGATGCCATAATTAAAAATAAGAATGATATACTTAACATTTTAGAACAATTATATGTCTTAGTCATTTTGTTTCTTTATAAACACCATCCTCCTGAGAAGTTCTGGTGAAATAAGTTATGCCCAGCAGACTGGGAGGCCTTGGTAGGGGTAGCTTATACTGTCACTAAAGATTCTGTGAGAACGTTTGCATGAAGAAGGGAAAAGAAAACCACAGGAAAAGAAGAAAGAAAACCACAGACTAGGAAGTTCAGAGTGTTCAATCAGTGGAATCTTGGGAAAGAGTAAGGAGTTGGATCTCTTCCAAAGAAAGTTGAGGAGCTGGGCCTGCTTGATAGAAAGCGCCTCAGTGGGGACAGGCAGCTCTTTCACGAAGCTGGGTCTTTCCATAAAGGAAAATCCTGAGGTGAGTGGTTCGAGCTTGTTTCACAAGGTACAATCCCATAGAGCTAGGAAAGATGTAAGTGGAGAATGTAGGCCTACTGGTTCAGGAGAATTATCTGGCCTATCACAAATTGGGAGGCCTCAGTGGGAGTACTTGGGCCTCTGACACTAGTTGACAATTTAGTACCTGAGGTTGGGATCATTATAAAGGGGATGGAAGCCAAGCTCAAGTCTGAGGAGGAACAGCTGATCTGACACCAAGTGGAACTCTCCAGAAGTCATTAGAAATTATAGTGGGTTGAAGGGCAGCCCCCTAAAAAATATATCCTCCTGGAACCTGTGAATGTGACCTTATTTGAAAAAAGCAGTTTTGTAGATATAATTAAGTTAACAATATTGAGATAAGATCATCCTGGATTACCTGGGTGGGCCCTAAATCCAATAACATGTGTCCTTATAAGAGAAGACACAGACAGGGGAAGAGGACACAGAGGAGAAGACGAGGTGAAGACAGAGGCAGTGATTGTAGTGATGTGTCTCCAAGCCAAGGAGTGCCAGTGATTGTCAGCAACCAACAGAAGCTAGGAGAAAGGCACCAAACGGGTTCTTCCTCAGAGCCTCCAGAAGAAACCAACCCTGCTGACACCTTGATTTTGAACTTATGGCCTCCAGAACTGTGAGGGAAAAAAATTCTGTTTTAAGCCACCGGTTTGTGGTAATTTGTTGTAGTAGCCTCAGGAAACAAATACAGGACTGCTGCACAGGGGCAGCACAGAGGGAGTAGCCAGGCCTGTGACCTCAATGGGATCATCTAAGTGAGGGGAGGTGGACCCATCACAGAATGGAAACTCAAGGGGCTGTAGTTGGGCTTCTCATACAGGTAGCTGGTGGAGGTGATGGACTTCTGAAGGTACATTCAGAACTCCCAGCCCCCGTCCAACCCCCCTACACAGGGGAAATCCTCAGGAGGAGGACTGGGTTACTGGCTTATACACATGAAGCCTCAGTGGGAGTAACAGGCACCGCACAGAGAGGAACATTATCTGAGAGTGCTGGCCTGTTGTTCTTCAGAGGGATCCCTGGGCCCCTCATGCAGGGGAAGCCTTAAGTAGTACTTCCCAAAGCCAAAGGCTCAGAGAGTGTGGGTGTGTCTGAGCCCCAGGTCAGGGCTCTGTGGGAGTAGTTAGGTCTCTTCTACAGAGGAGGAGTCGGTGGAGATCTGAGCTTGCCATAGGACAGCCTTCACAAGGACAAGTGGGCTTATCATGCAGGAATTGCAGTTGAGAGGGCTAGTCCCACTACATGGACTTAGTGGGCAGAGCTGTGCCCATCACAGGGATAAAGGCAGGCACAGCCCATGTGGGTGGACCCGAAAGCAGATATTCTTCTCACAAGGGTGAGGAGAAGCTTCAGGCAGAGCCCTCGGGTCTACCACCGGGGAAGCCTTTGGGGGAGGAGCTGTGTCTGTCTCAGAGAGGAATACTGACCAAGTACTAGGTCCAAGTCTCACCTGTGACAGACTACCACCCGTTTTACAGGCCCCATGCTTCCAGCTGAGGGTGCGTGTGTCCCACAGGTGCTCTTAGTTAAGGTTGGCTTCTGTGACAGGTGCACACGCACACTGAGGCTCCCTGGGTGTAGCAGCTTCATTTCCACCAACTAAGCAGGACTCTCTGGGTGATAGGCACGGCCTCTCCCCTGAAGCTTCACTGGTGTGAGAGGCCCAACTCCTACTGAGGCTTCCCTGCAGGCTAACCACTCATCCACTCTCGCTGAAGTTTCCTCCAAGCTAGACTCAAGCACTCTGAGCAGGCATCATCGCCTGTATAACTGGTCCAACTGCACCCACTGAGCAGAAACACCCTGTAAGGATTTCCCTAAATGACAAGCCCGAATAGTCAGTATTCCTCTCTGTCAAGAAAGGAGCTCCAAGCCATATTCTCTCCAGAATAAAAAGATAAGTTTCAGAACATTATGTATAGTATGGTACTCTTTATATAGAAAATACAATTAAAAAAATTCATAAAACATGACATATTTTTCACAGGTACGTACAACCTGTGGATGTGGATGTATGGAAAAAGATCTGGAAAGATCACACCAAAATAATGGTGGCTCCTTCTGGGGAATAATCCTGGGTTTGGAGGCTGTAGACAAAGAGAGCTTTATCCTTAGCTGTAATGTTTTAATCACTTTCTTTTTTTATTTTAACAAGGTGACCATATTTGTGAATTGTTTTTGTAATTAAGAATTAACTTTAAGAAGCAAGTTGCAAAAAATGTGTATAGTATCCAATTTTGGGTAAAAATATAATAATAAAGCTACATCAACATATGCACAGAAAAAAATGGGGAAATACAGTTGATCCTCATTGTTTGTGAACTTCATATTTGCAAATGTGCCTACTTGTTAAAATTTATTTGTAACCCCAAAATCAATACATGTGGTGCTTTTACGGCCAAACGTGTGCAGAGTGGCACAAATTTTGAGTTGTCCAATATTCCTAGCTGAGGTCTAACTGGGCAGCTCTCTGTCTTCTTTCAGCTCATACTGTAAACAAGTGTCCTTTTAGTGGTGTGCTCAGCGTCACGGTTTTCATACTTCCGTATTTTTTGTTGGTGAAGTCACTGTTTAAAATGGCCCCAAGCATAGTGCTGAAGCGCTGTCTAGGGTTCCTGAGCACAAGAAGGCTGTGATGTGCCTTACGGACAAAATACGTGTGCTAGATAAGCTTCATTCAGGTGTGAGTTACAGTGTTCTGCCATGAGTTTAATGTTAACAAACCAACTTATATTAAATAAGATCTGTTTAATCAGAAACACACATAAAACAAGCTCAGGTACTGATTGGTTGATGAAAATGTCGCTATCGGAAGCTCACGGAACCTAACCCTGTGTTGCACTTTGGAGCAATGGTTCAGCATTTGCTAATTCAGTGTTAACGGTAACTTTACTGAACGTAACTACCGCGAGTAACAAGAATTGACTATGTATACCAAATTGTTAATAGTCAGTATCTCTGAATGGGGTGGGGTGTACTGGGGGTGGAGATGGGATTATGGGAAAATTCTGACTTTCTATGATGTGCTCACAAAAACGTCTGTAATGTTTTAATTTTTTTACAAGCTTGTGCTAGTATTGGGGAAAAAAATCTAAAACTATGGAAAAATTTCCTATTATGCTGGGAAGAGAGGTTAGAACAAATAGTTCAGTCAGTCACACGGGGGAAGCACCGGAGAAAGAAGCTGGACCGAGTCAGAGCCATTGTGTACAGTTGCATACAAAGGTTGTACATAATTCTCACAACCACGCAGGACAGCCCGTCACACAGCGAAGCTTGACTGAGTCAGAGTTGATGGGGCTCTTTCAGGGAAAACGCACCAGGAGGAGTGGGGCCTGTCACAAGATTTTACCTCAGTAAGGTAGAGCCGCAGTGAGTGTGGTTGGGCCTCGTACAGGAGAACCCTCAGTAGTAGTCAATGAGCCCATCTCATTGCACAAGACTCAGTGGGCACTCCGGGGACTGTTACCAGAATCCTCCATCGTCGGAGGAGCCTTGTGAGCATAACTGGGCCTGACACACAGGGGAAGACCCAGAGGGAGTAATTAAGCCTGAGGGCAGGTGGCTGGCCAGACACTCAGGGGATGCCTGAGAGGGAACAGATGGGCCACTTGCCCAGTGAAAGCTGTTTGCTGTCGGCTTTGTGCAGAGGTGTACGGCGGATGCTGTTGGGCCAGCCACCCTGACAAAGGCCATGTGAGAATTTAAGCTTGTAAAACAGGGGTATGAAGAGATCTGCTACCAAAGGGAAGCCTCACTGCACAGGTCTGTCCCCTCACCCCCAACCCTTCCTGAAGCCTCTCTTGCTCTCACACGGAAGGCTGGGAAGATGGGTGATTGTAGGTAAGAAATGGGGACATCCAGAGGAGCAAATGGGCACTTGTCCTCACCCTGATATTCCAGCTTGAATCCTGGCCGGTTTTGGGAGTGGTCACTGTGGAAATACACGGTGGTCTCATGGGACGTGGAGAGCAGGGAGCTGGGAAGCTCGCTTCCACTGAATCTCCCCATCATGCGGCTGGTCTCGTAGGGGCCGTTCCGGATTTCTAGGAAATCATGGTTGGGCTCGGTGGAGAAGTTTAGGAACTGGATGTGAGCTCCTGGGAGCGAGACAGAAGCAAGATGGTATCAAAGGCAATACAGGACTGCTTCAAATGTGCCGCCCATGAAAGCATTTCCTGCCAGAGCCCCTAATGCTCTGAGCACCCACCTGTCCCTCCCACTGAATCAGCGTTCCCAGAACACACACTGGGAGATGCTGATCCAGTCAATCTCTTGTCTTCAGGCAGGAATAAACTTAAAAGTACATTATTCATTCAAAAGTAAAGGCATTAGTCATTTCAGAGCTCTAGCCCAAACCCATTTATTTTATTGAAAACAAAGTTCAGGGCCAACACTTGACTTACTTTGTGATTCATATTTCTAATATCGGTATAAAGATAGCTTTGCTAAAATAAACTTTTTATTTAAAAATAACACCACCCCGCAATCCATCAAAAGACATGACCTTTAGTGATGGAATTTTCTAGAATACTTGAGATAATTTAGAAATATAAGACTTAGAAATATACATTGTCTCATCTGTGCCATGAAGAAGCAAAGAGAAGGTTATTCTTTAGAATCTTACTGGGCTAATCAAGATCTCCTGACAACCTGAGAGGTGAAATGGATCTAGTTAAGCCTTTAGCTTACACATTAATATACTCTTTGGGAGCCCTGGTGGTGCAGTGGTTAAGAGCTATGGCTGCTAACCAAAAGGTTGGCAGTTTGAATCCACCAGGGGCTTCTTGGAAACCCTATGGGGCAGTTCTACTCTGTTCTATGAGTTGGAACCGACTCAATGGCACCTAACAACAACATACTCTTTGGAGTATGAGTATGGAGGTACAAATATTAATATTTGTTTACTGATAGCTTTTATCAAAATTAGATTACTATAAAAAGTTATGTTAAAGAAATATATTAACAAAGTATAGGACAATGTCCATAACGTATTATTAATTGTGAAAATCAGAATGCAAAACGGTATGTACTATATAATTCTAATTTTACTCACTAACAATATTTACTAAGCATTTACCATGAGCCTGGGCTGTGCTAGGCATTGCACAGGGATGAATGGGATCAACAGTCCTTGTCTTCATGAGGGTTACATTCTAATGGTGGAGGACTAAGCTCTTAGTTAGTGATTATCTCTGCATGATGGATTATAAATGATTTTAATTTTTAAAATTTGCTCATCTGTATTTTCTAATTTGTTTAGAATGAGCACATGTGTAACTTCTTTTGCATCTGATTATTTAAAAAACAAAATAAAGACAACATATACGTCATGTTAAACCCCCTTTATCCCCTGCCCTGTCCCGTTCCCTCCTTCCTTCCACTGAGGCTATCTTTCTCATGAATTTGGAAGCTATCCTTCCAGCTCATGTTTTTAGATTCTCAGATACATATATTTTGGTTTATTTGTTTTAAATGTTTACAATAAATGATATTATACTGTACGTACAGTTTTGCAAATTTCTTTTTTACTCGATAGCGTGTTTTCAACGTCTAGTCACGTTGCCATGCACGGATATAGTTCGTTCATTTTAACTGAATATTAATTAACTCCATCTTATGAATTATCCAACCACACTTCAGTCACTCCCCTATTAATGAACATGTAGATTGTTTCCAAATTAGATAATATTGCAGTGAACATCTCTGCACCTGTCATCTGTGGAACTAGTGCTTTCCATTCCACCGTCTAAGCATCTTTCCCACACCAGTGAACACAGGGTGTATATCCATCAAAACCAAACCCGTTGCCGTCGACTTGATTCTGACTCATAGCAACCCTACAAGACAGAGCAGAACTGCCCCATAGGGTTTCCAAGGAGCAGCTGGTGGATTTGAACTGCTGACCTTTTGGTTAGCAGCCTGACCTCGTGACCACTGTACCGTCAGTGCTCCACATATTCATCAAAGGGGCTCTTTATAAAGATTGAAGAATTTCTGAATTGAACTGAGAGGAAAGAACTGGACTGTGACCACCATCTAGTGGCAGAAACATGTAAACATAGTGGCTCTTTACATGTACATACGTACATATATACCCATTGCCATTGAGTCAATTCTGACACACAGTGGCCCTATAGGACAGAGTAGAACTGCCCCATAGGGTTTCCAAAACTGTGATCTTTATGGAAGCAGACTGCCACATCTTTCTCCCCTGAAGTGGCTGGTGAGTTTGAACTGCCAACCTTTGGGTTAGCAGCTGAGCACTTAACCACTGCACCACCAGGGCTCTTTGGTGGCTCTTTAGGCACACTGAAACCAGGTGCTATATTAGGGTCCTCACTGGAATCCAACATTCACTTGGAATCAAGGAGTCCTGGCCTCCTGAGACTGGGCCCTGCAGTATGCTTATTCCCCAGAGGCTGGATAAGCACCCAGGACTTAGAGCTCTGGCGGCTGAACATCAGGATTTACAGAGCACAGTGCTGTACTTCTCTTTTAAACTTCTGCTTTCTTTTGGATGTTGCCCTCTCTCTTTCTCTATCAGCTGAGGTTCTTTTGGTCTTCTAGGTCTTTTTATCTCAATGTCTCAAAATCTGGAGTTTCCCAAAGCTGCCAGTCATCATAATTTTTACATCCTGATCCTTTGTCCCTTGTTTCCTTCAGAAGCAGGTACTAAAAATAAGACTCCATCCTTTGGAGGGTCACCAACCTCTTTCCCTCATTCAGAGCAGATTTAGAGAAGGTGGGTTGGAGCACCTTCTCCCGGAAGCCCTATCTCTAGCCAGAAGACCCACTCCAGGCTGAATAATAAGGGACAAGTTGACCGTCTTCATTCCCAAGGCTATCAGACTGGGAGCCCCCTGGCCTGAGTAGTCCCCTTGGGACACTTCTTTCCTAGGAGCAGAGCAGCAACTCGGGCAAGGTAAACTACATGCACAGTCCATCAGCTTGATGTCAACACAAATCCTTTATCCCTTCAGAAGAGATATTTGGGGTTAAACTATAGTCCCAGTGTACAATGCATGATTCATCAGTGATTACATTTTGTATCCAGATCAATGTCCTTCCTCCCCCTCCACCTTCTCCACCTCCCTTCCCATGCTTGGCAGGCTCCATCACCACCAACAAAACCTCTCCCGACCTCTAGGCCAGCTAGCATGTGCATATGAAGAATGCAAACTCAATTTCATATTGACCTTGGCTCAATTTAATTGGGGTGATAAATCTGATCTTGGAGTTAAAGGCACAACTTGAGGTCCAGTCTCTGTAAAATACATTTTTTTTTCTTTTTTAACCATCTTCTAGTAATTTCTCATTCCATATTCTTGGTTTTTAGCTCACTACTCAAACAATAATCATGGCAACCCTAATATTTTCCCCCTTACATTAAATGTTTCTAAAGGACTTTCATCTCTACTATTTTTAATTGATACTCACACTTGTACAAGAGGTAGACAGAGACATATGATTATCTTCATTTTGCAGATGAGGAAGCAGAGAGGTAGAAAGCTCAACTGTCTTGGCTAAGGTTATGCTGAGAGACTGTGGCAGACGGTTTAATTAAACCTAGTGGTCCGGACAGAAACCCTGGTAGTGTAATGGTTAACTGCTATGACTAGCAGTTCGAATCCACCAGGCACTCCTTGGAAACTCTATGGGGCAGTTCTACTCTGTCCTGTAGGGTTGCTATGAGTCGGAATCAACTCAATGGCAATGGGTTTTGGGGTTGGGGTCTGGGGTGAGAAGGCTCTGTCTCTAAGGGGTTGGGGAGACTTACCAAAACCCACGGGAAGTGCTATCTTCCAGGAGCAGTCCATGTTGCTGGGGTAGTTGCCTGGGAAGCCTGGGCTCAGGATCACCCCCTCCATCTCTTCCACTGCTCCCCCACACTGCGCTGTGACAATGACAGTGACAGAGTGTTAGGACACCATCAAGGAGAATACAGGGCCATGCCAACTTTAGGAAGTTCTCTCAGAGCAACAGCTTTTGTTTTTTTTTTTTAAATTTTGGTGAGAATATACAGTTATACACCATTTGAACAATTTCTGCATGTACAACTCAGTGACATTGATTACACTCTTCAAGTTGTGCAAACATTCTCACCATTCTTCTCTAAACTGTTCTGTCACCATTGACTTAAACTCACTGCCTCCTAAGCTTCTCATCTAACCCTTTGAGTTGTTGCTATCAATTTGATCTCACATAGGTAATTCTTTAAAAGAGCACAATGTTCAAGGCAGACATACTTTACTAACTAGCTAAGCTATTTTTTGGTTCAAAGAAGACTTCAGGGGTTAGTTTTGGTTTAAGGTTTAAAGTTTAAAGATTATCTTGGGGTAATGGTTTCAAGGATTCATCCAGCCTCAATGGCTCCAGAAAGTCTGAATTCCATTGAGAATTTGAAAATCTGTTCCACATTCTTCCCCCTTTTGATCAGGATTCGTCTATAGAATCTTAGATCAAAACGTTTAGTAATGGTAGCTGGCACCAGCCAGTTCTTCTGGTTTCTTGGCAAAGGAGGCAGTTGTTCATAAAGGTAACCAGATGCTCGATCTGTTTCTTCCTCCAATTCCTGACTCTCCTTCTTTTTCTGTAGAGCAACAGTTTTTAACCTTCCTTGAGTCATAAACCCCTTTAAGAATCCATAGGGATCTGTAGTTCCTCTCCCTAAAAACTGCAAACACAAACAAAATTGAGTAGGAAATATCAGAAAGGGAAGCACATTCTTAGACTTCCCAAGGGTCTGTGAACACAAGTTACAGGCTCTTGACCCAGAGCTTGCCCTTCTCAGGTCAGATCCCTTAGTGGGGACACACAGTAAAGGTGACAGTGGCCTGCTCCAAGAGAAGTCTGACCATTCTATACACTAACCCCACAATCTCCCTCCCCTCACTGCTCAATCAACTTGTCCAAGATTGAAGAAAAAGGAACAGGGAAGAGGACTTGCATGCACTGAGGCCCCACTCTGTGGCAGACCCTGTGCCGACATATATTCCATGGGGTGGGTGGTTACCACTGTGCACCCACCCTCAGAACTCTGACATGGTTCACCCTTGGCCTCCTGGAAGCTCATACAGAGTGACTGTGATTAGCATTCCATGGGGAGCCGACCACAAAGCTGAGAAGGGGTAACCGCTGGGACATGTGAACCACCAATCAAGGTGACTTCAGAGACAAAGGGTATTTACGGCTGGGTTATACTGCAGCCTGACCAGTAGACATCAGTTCTTTTCTCTCACATCTTTCAAGGAAAAGGCTGTGTGAGCAGAAAGGGACTGGTGAGTCAGGAAAGCTCAGAAAAGGGAACAGAGTGGAGGCATTGGCAGTGCTCAGGCAAGCCCCTCTGGGAGAGGGCAACCTAGGCAAGCTGACCTGTGCACAAGGGGAACAGCGTGGGGCTTCGGAGTGTGGGCTCGGCATCTGCCTGCCGGGGTCACAATCCCAATACTTCCACTTCCTGTGTGACCTTGGGCAAATTCTAAACCCTCCAAGCCTCAGTTTTCCCAACTGTAAAATGGAGCTGCTAACAGCATCAACCTCATGGTGGTAGTGTGTTAGGAGGGTTAAATGAGAAAGAACTGCATTTCCTCTGGAACTGGGGCTGACATACACAGTATGTCAGTAAACCATAGCTGCTGTTAATATGAGTGGTTTCCTTGGTGAGGCCTTCATAACATATAATCGGGGAAAGTACCTGGGCCGACCAGTCATATTTCTGATCTGCCTGGCTGACTACCAGACCCCGCCCCCTGGTGAAGTCACAGGAGGGATATGCCATCTTGCCCAAGTGACACTCTCCTGACTCACTTCCGACTCCAAGGTCAGCGCTGGGCTGCACGTTGCAATTGGGCATCAGGCAAACTTGGGTTTCCATTCCTGACTCTGCCCTTCTCTTTTTAATCCCAAGAGTCTTTGTTTTCCTATTTGGAAAATGAGGACAACACG